>NC_084736.1:81278112-81548112 GCF_033978785.1 Entelurus aequoreus
CAGCACAGCGCCCTCCATTGGTTCTATCCAAGTAGTGCACTCCATTAAAGCAACCACCTTTTTTTTGGTGCGCACGCATCCTGTCAGGACACTCACCTCCACACAGTTGTCACACACTCACCTCCACACAGTTGTCACACACTCACCTCCACACAGTCGTCACACACTCACCTCCACACAGTTGTCACACACTCACCTCCACACAGCACTCACCTCCACACAGTTGTCACACACTCACCTCCACACAGCACTCACCTCCACACAGTTGTCACACACTCACCTCCACACAGTTGTCAGGACACTCACCTCCACACAGTTGTCACACACTCACCTCCACACAGTTGTCAGGACACTCACCTCCACACAGTTGTCACACACTCACCTCCACACAGTTGTCACACACTCACCTCCACACAGTTGTCACCCACTCACCTCCACACAGTTGTCGCACACTCACCTCCACACAGTTGTCACACACTCACCTCCACACAGTTGTCAGGACACTCACCTCCACACAGTTGTCACACACTCACCTCCACACAGTTGTCAGGACACTCACCTCCACACAGTTGTCACACACTCACCTCCACACAGTTGTCACCCACTCACCTCCACACAGTTGTCACCCACTCACCTCCACACAGTTGTCACACACTCACCTCCACACAGTTGTCACACACTCACCTCCACACAGTTGTCACACACTCACCTCCACACAGTTGTCACACACTCACCTCCACACAGTTGTCGCACACTCACCTCCACACAGTTGTCACCCACTCACCTCCACACAGTTGTCACACACTCACCTCCACACAGCTGTCACACACTCACCTCCACACAGTTGTCACACACTCACCTCCACACAGTTGTCACACACTCACCTCCACACAGTTGTCACACACTCACCTCCACACAGTTGTCACACACTCACCTCCACACAGTTGTCACACACTCACCTCCACACAGTTGTCACACACTCACCTCCACACAGTTGTCACACACTCACCTCCACACAGTTGTCGCACACTCACCTCCACACAGTTGTCGCACACTCACCTCCACACAGTTGTCACACACTCACCTCCACACAGTTGTCACCCACTCACCTCCACACAGTTGTCACCCACTCACCTCCACACAGTTGTCACACACTCACCTCCACACAGTTGTCACACACTCACCTCCACACAGTTGTCACCCACTCACCTCCACACAGTTGTCACCCACTCACCTCCACACAGTTGTCACACACTCACCTCCACACAGTTGTCACCCACTCACCTCCACACAGTTGTCACCCACTCACCTCCACACAGTTGTCACCCACTCACCTCCACACAGTTGTCACCCACTCACCTCCACACAGTTGTCACACACTCACCTCCACACAGTTGTCACACACTCACCTCCACACAGTTGTCACACACTCACCTCCACACAGTTGTCACACACTCACCTCCACACAGTTGTCACACACTCACCTCCACACAGTTGTCACACACTCACCTCCACACAGTTGTCACCCACTCACCTCCACACAGTTGTCACACACTCACCTCCACACAGTTGTCACCCACTCACCTCCACACAGTTGTCACCCACTCACCTCCACACAGTTGTCACCCACTCACCTCCACACAGTTGTCACAGACGCTGCAATGCGAGCACCTGGGCGGCCTGTAGAAGTGGCAGGTGGCACACCACTTCATGCGCACCTGGATGCCCTTGACCTCCACGTTCTTGTAGAGGGGCGCTCGGAAGTCGTCGTCCTTATCTTCATCCTCGTCCGCTGTGGGTATAAAAGCAGCTTCCATGAAATGCTCAGTCGTTCACAAACAAGGACGGGGCGAGGGTCACCACTTTGTCAACAAATGCGTGAGCAAATTGTTTAAGAACAACATTTCTCAACCAGCTATTGCAAGGAATTTAGGGATTTCGCCATCTACGCTCCGTAATATCATCAAAGGGTTCAGATAATCTGGAGAAATCACTGCACGTAAGCCACGGTGTTACGGACCTTCGATCCCTCAGGCGGTACTGCGTCCAAAAAGCGACATCGGCGTGTAAAGGGTATCACCGCGTGGGCTCAGGAACACTTCAGAAAACCACTGTCAGTAAATGCAGTTTGTCGCGACATCTGTAAGTGCAAGTTAAAACTCCACTGTGCAAAGTGAAAGCCGTTTATCAACAACACCCAGAAACGGCGCCGGCTTCGCTGAGCCCGCGCTCATCTGAGATGGACTGATGCAAAGTGGAAAAGTGTTCTGTGGTCTGACGAGTCCACATTTCAAATTGCTATTTCTTGTCTTGCGCTCCTATTTTGTTTTGTTTTTTCTCTTTTTTTGGTATTTTCCTGTAGCAGTTTCATGTTTTCCTTGAGCGAAATTTCCCGCATCTACTTTTGTTTTAGCAATCAAGAATATTTCCGTTGTTTTTATCCTTCTTTGTGGGGACATTGTCGATTGTCATGTTCGGATGTACATTGTGGACGCCGTCTTTGCTCCACAGTAAGTCTTTGCTGTCGTCCAGCATTCTGTTTTTGTTGACTTTGTAGCCAGTTCAGTTTGAGTTTCTTTCTGCATAGCCTTCCTTAATCTTCAATGCCTTTTTTGGGGGGCACTCACCTTCTGTTCAATTTTGGTTTAAGCATTAGAGCAGTGTTTTTCAACCTTTTTTCAGCCAAGGCACATTTTGTGCGTTGAAAAAATGCGGAGGCACACCACCAGCAGAAATCATTAACAAAACAAAACTCAGTTGACAGTAAAAAGTCGTCGCAATTGTTGGATATGACTTTAAAGCATAACCAAGCATGCATCAATATAGGTCTAGTGTTTTAGTTCTTGTCTTGCGCTCCTATTTTGGTGTTTTTTTTGGTCTTTTTTTTGGTATTTTCCTGTGGCAGTTTTCATGTCTTCCTTTGAGCGATATTTCCCGCATCTACTTTTGTTTTAGCAATCAAGAATATTTGCGTTGTTTTTATCCTTCTTTGTGGGGACATTGTCAATTGTCATGTTCGAATGTACTTTGTGGACGCCGTCTTTGCTCCACAGTAAGTCTTTGCTGTCGTCCAGCATTCTGTTTTTGTTGACTTTGTAGCCAGTTCAGTTTTAGTTTCGTTCTGCATAGCCTTCCCTAAGCTTCAATGCTTTTTCTTAGGGGCATTTACCTTTTGTTTATTTTTGGTTTAAGCATTAAACCAGTGTTTTTCAGCCTTTTTTGAGCCAAGGCACATTTTCTGCATTGAAAAAATGCGGAGGCACACCACCAGCAGAAATCATAAAAAACAAAACTCAGTTGACAGTAAAAAGTCGTCGCAATTGTTGGATATGACTTTAAAGCATAACCAAGCATGCATCAATATAGGTCTAGTGTTTTAGTTCTTGTCTTGCGCTCCTATTTTGGTGGTTTTTTCTCATTTTTTTGGTATTTTCCTGTAGCAGTTTTCATGTCTTCCTTTGAGCGATATTTCCCGCATCTACTTTTGTTTTAGCAATCAAGAATATTTCAGTTGTTTTTAATCCTTCTTTGTGTGGACATTGTCGATTGTCATGTTCGGATGTACATTGTGGACGCCGTCTTTGCTCCACAGTAAGTCTTTGCTGTCGTCCAGCATTCTGTTCTTGTTTACTTTGTAGCCAGTTCAGTTTTAGTTTGGTTCTGCATAGCCTTCCCTAAGGCTTTTCTTAGGGGCACTCACCTTTTGTTTATTTTTGGTTTAAGCATTAGACACCTTTTACCTGCACCCTGCCTCCCGCTGTTTCCAACATATACAAAGCAATTAGCTACCGGCTGCCACCTACTGATATGGAAGAGTATTACACGGTTACTCTGCCGAGCTCTAGACAGCACCGACACTCAACAACAACACACCATTTGCAGACTATAATTACTGCTTTGCAAAACATATTTTTAACCCAAATAGGTGAAATTAGACAATCTCCCACGGCACACCAGACTGTATCACGGCGTAAGACTTAGACTTAGGCAAGCTTTATAGATCCACAAGGGTTCCTGGACAAACATGCAGAGAGAGGTGCACTAACCTCTGGGGTAAACACCGGGGTCCATGAAGGTGGCCATGCTGAAGTTGGCCAAGACAAAGAGGAAGACCAGGCCATTGTAGAGGGGCACAAGGGGGGAGATCACCTTGGTCAACCAGGGACACCTGAAGAGACAAACATCAACTCAGTCTTCTTGCATTCATTTCACTCCGATGAGTGATGTTTAAATTAGGGACGTGCCCTTATTCTTGAAAAAGTACCAATCGCCTCCGGCTCGTATTGTATTCATTTTAGTTCCTAGCATCTAGCATGGAGACACGCCCCTAAGTTAGTAATATTCACCTCTATTACAGCAAATAAACGGCATTTCTTGATACCTTAAGTAAGACTATCAAGTATCATTGTCAAGTGAAGTGAATTATGCCCTCCCGGTAACAGTTAGAGATGTTACCTCAGTAGAAACATTTAAGTCCCATCCTAAAACTCATTTGTATACTCTAGTCCAGGGGTCACCAACGTGGTGCCCGCGGGCACCAGGTAGCCCGTAAGGACCAGATGAGTAGCCCGCTGGCTTGTTCTAAAAATAGCTCAAATAGCAGCACTTACCAGTGAGCTGCCTCTATTTTTTAAATTGTATTTATTTACTAGCATGCTGGTCTCGCTTCGCCCGACATTTTTAATGCTAAGAGAGACAAAACTCAAATAGAATTTGAAAATCCAAGAAAATATTTTAAAGACTTGGTCTTCACTTGTTTAAATAAATTCATAAATTTTTTTACTTTGCTTCTTATAACTTTCAGAAAGACAATTTTAGAGAAAAAATACAACCTTAAAAATTATTTTAGGATTTTTAAACACATATACCTTTTTACCTTTTCAATTCCTTCCTCTTCTTTCCTGACAATTTAAATCAGTGTTCAAGTAAATTTATTTTTTTTATTGTAAAGAATAATAAATAAATTTTGATTTAATTCTTCATTTTAGCTTCTGTTTTTTCGACGAAGAATATTTGTGAAATATTTCTTCAAACTTATTATGATTAAAATTCAAAAAAATTATTCTGGCAAATCTAGAAAATCTGTAGAATCAAATTTAAATCTTATTTCAAAGTCTTTTGAATTCCTCTTAAAATTTTTGTTCTGGAAAATCTAGAAGAAATAATGATTTGTCTTTGTTAGAACTATAGCTTGGTCCAATTTGTTATATATTCTAACAAAGTGCAAATTGGATTTTAACCTATTTAAAACATGTCATCAAAATTCTAAAATTAATCTTAATCAGGAAAAATTACTAATGATGTTCCATAAATTCTTTTTTTAAGTTTTTCTCTTTTTTTTGGTTGAATTTTGAATTTTAAAGAGTCGAAATTGAAGATAAACTATGTTTCAAAATTTAATTGTCATTTTTTTCGTGTTTTCTCCTCTTTTAAACCGTTCAATTAAGTGTAAATATCATTAATTATTAATAATAACATAGAGTTAAAGGTAAATTGAGCAAATTGGCTATTTCTGGCAATTTATTTAAGTGTGTATCAAACTGGTAGCCCTTCGCATTAATCAGTACCCAAGAAGTAGCTCTTGCTTTCAAAAAGGTTGGTGACCCCTGATCTAGTCTTTAAATAGACCCCCCTTTTACACCAGTTGATCTGCAGTCTCTTTTTCTGCTGTATTACAGTTACTAACCTAAAGTACTGCACTGTGTGTATACTTCGACATGTACAATTAAGAGTTGACAAGTCCAGCTGAAGGACTTTGCGTTCTCTTCCGGAACCCCAGCGTGGTCAATGTTCTCATGAACCGCTCTCAGAGTTTGACACCCAACAACAAGAAAATTGTTAGAATAATTGTTTGTAAATTATCACAAAAACTTTGTGTTACATTGAGAAGACAAAAGCTGTCTTTGAAACCTACCAAGAGTAAGGCTCATAAAACTGTGTAGGGATGGAAAGCAAGATGAAGGTGTTCTGTTTTCCTTCATGTATGGTAGTCAACAGAAATATATTATTCTAACCCACGGACTTCAAAGGGGAGAGATGACAGGATCTGCCCAATTTCCAGACGACCTCTTTTTGAAGTATTTTACGAACCTCTTTTTGAACTCGTTTACGACCTTTTCTCTTGAACTGTTCGGTAACCAAAGGCAACGCTGTTTACGACCCACTTCCCTTCTGGAAGCCGCTGTGGCCATGTGGTCGGAGAAAGTCAAATAAAGAAGGAGGAGTACAATCTTTCGCCAGAGCGTGCTGAGATACCGTACTAGGGTACAGTGTACAGGCGACTCTCCTCGATATTGAGTCCAAATTGAATTTTGTCTCTGTTTGATTCTGTTAGAGTAATTGTTTCTAAATGATCACAAAAGCTTTGTATTACATTGAGTTCCTGGCAGGGAGACGGGAGCTGTCTTTGGAGCCTACCAGGAGGAAGGCTCGTAAAACTCCACTGGGACTTCAAAGCGGACGGATGGCAGGATCTGCCCAATTTCCAGACGAACTCTTTTTGAGGTATTTTACAAACCCTTTTTGAACTATTTTATGGAACTCTTTTTGAACTATTTTACGACCTCTTCTTTTGAACTGTTCGATAACCAAAGGCAACGCTGTTTACGACCCACTTCCCTCCTCAATATTGAGGAGAGTCGCCTGTACACTGTACCCTTGTACAGTATCTCAGCACGCTCTGGCGAAAGATTGTACTCCTCCTTCGTTATTTGACTTTCTCCGACCACATGACCACAGCTGCTTCCAGAGGGAAGTGGGTCGTAAACACAAAGCGGACAGATGGCAGGATCTGCCCAACTTCCACACAAACTCTTTTTGAGGTATTGTACGAACCCTTTTTGAACTATTTTATGGAACTCTTTTTGAACTATTTCACGACCTCTTCTTTTGAACTGTTCGGTAAGCAAAGGCTGTTTACGACCCACTTCCCTCTGGAAGCAGCTGTGGTCAGGTGGTCGGAGAAAGTCAAATAAAAAAGGAGGAGTGCAATCTTTTGGCAGAGCGTGGTGCAAGACTGTACAGAGTCTCCTCAAAATTGAGTCCAAATTTAATTCGGTCTCTGTTTGATTCCTTGCTTCTTGTGTTGTTTAATAGATGTCATCAGTGAAGCTGAACTAAATGATATTTGCAAGAGGCAGATTTGCTTTGAGCTTATATTAAATATGATTGCATTGCACATGCCTAGCCAAGGTTGTGTATGATCAGCTGTTGAGAAGCAATAGACGTAAAAAAATCTCCTTCAAGCATACATATCAGAATGAGACATCTAAATCTTAGCTGAGTTGACTTGGAGCATTA
The DNA here is from genome assembly GCF_033978785.1 of Entelurus aequoreus. Lineage (NCBI taxonomy): Eukaryota > Metazoa > Chordata > Actinopteri > Syngnathiformes > Syngnathidae > Entelurus > Entelurus aequoreus. The sequence continues at coordinate 81,285,412 of NC_084736.1, forward strand.
CTTTGGCGAGATAAACACATCAACATAGCCAATCCGTGTTGTGCTGCTGCAGCAACAAGTCAGAAAAGCATCAAAAAACTTGCTTTAGAAAACTATTTTCTCGCCTGCCAAAAAAGATGCATTTGTTGCGTGCGGCGATACAACCGAGCCAGAAGCGAAAGAGGCAGGAAACGAAGTGTCGCTGGCAGAACGTGAAGATAAAAGAGCAGACGGCGTGGGAAGAAAGTCATTGGTTGATTGGGTTGAAGCAATAAATTACCACAAAGTGCTTATCAACAGTTTAAGTCTTTCTTTTTTGGTTTTTGCATCAAAGCGATAAGTTAAATGAAGCACAAAAAAAAGCCAAATAATGATTTTCTCTCAGCTGGCTTTCATTTGATTAGATTTTCGCCAAAAGTTTGGCCTGTTTCCGTATGCATGCGGACAAACAAACAAACTAGTCAGTTTGCCCCAACAAAGATTGTGTGCTTTTTTATTTTTTTTTCATTGAGTACAACTGCAAAATGAACCACCATGGGGCCGAAGAAAGTTGTAAGTTGTAGAATACTGTAATGCTGTAAAGTACTGTCTAACCTAGGGGTCGGCAACCCAAAATGTAGAAAGAGACATATTGGACCAAAAATACAAACATTAAAAGTGTTATAATGAAGGCAACACATGATGTAAGTGTCTATATTAGCCTACTATCAAAATGACTTTAAAAGTCTTATATAAGTGTTATAATGAAGGCAACACATGATGTAAGTGTCTATATTAGCCTACTATCAAAATGACTTTAAAAGCCTTATATAAGTGTTATAATGAAGGCAACACATGATGTAAGTGTCTATATTAGCTATATTAGCCTACTATCAAAATGACTTTAAAAGTCTTATATAAGTGTTATAATGAAGGCAACACATGACGTAAGTGTCTATATTAGCCTACTATTAAAATGACTTTAAAATGTCAAAATAGAGTAATTCTCTATATAATGTATTTTGTGTTAATATTCTCGGTCGTCTGAAGGAATTATTTGGATTTGCATCTTTTCTCGTGTGAAAAATTGCTTGAGTTTTTTCGCCTTTTGGCACGTAAAGTACCGTAAAAGAACCCCCTCAAAAGAGTTTAGAAAGGAGATGAAGAGGTAACAGAGCGTCATTAAACTGGCCTGAACTGGCACTGCAAAGCAACGCTAAAAGGGGGGATGGCAGCAGATATCATAGAAATGAAAATCATATTTCATCTCTGGCTTTTTTGAAGAAGCGGAGGCGGGGGGAGGCGGGGGGGGGTCTGGGGAGGCAGGGGGAGGAGATGGTGGAGAAAAAGAAGATTAAAAAGAAGAATAATGGGGACAGCGTGGCGCAGTTGGGAGAGTGGCCGTGCCAGCAACCTGAGGGTTCCTGGTTCAATCCCCACCTTCTACCAACCTCGTCACGTCCGTTGTGTCCTTGAGCAAGACACTTCACCCTTGCTCCTGATGGGTCGTGGTTAGGGCCTTGAATGGCAGCTCCCGCCATCAGTGTGTGAATGTGTGTGTGAATGGGTGAATGTGGAAATAGTGTCAAAGCGCTTTGAGTACCTTGAAGGTAGAAAAGCGCTATATAAGTATAACCCATTTACCATTTAATAATCCACAGCTTGTTCCTCGGGCTGGCAGAGTCACACACATCAACCACACTCACATTTACATCTCAATCACCATTTGTTTATCTCCAATTCCTCCAGAAGAAACTAAATATAACATGTTTTGATTTGATGCTGGTGTCATTTTCACCAATTATTATTCAACGCCTACTAATTAGAAAGTATACACACGAAGACGCGGGGACGGGCGGTATAATGACCTCACTTTGTTACTTGAGGTACGATGCATAAATATGAGTTTCAGGTTTATTCACAATACCATATTACTAGGGGTGTAACGGTACACAACAATTTCGGTTCGGTACGTACCTCGGTTTAGAGGTCACGGTTCGGTTCATTTTCGGTACAGTAAGAAAACAATAAAATATAAATTTTTGGGTTATTTATTTACCAAATTTGCAAAATCTTCCACCAAAAATATTTTTCTTAGTGGAATATTTGATGTGAAGTAATGGGAGCCTTGGATAGGTCAATAATTCATAATAACATTGATTTTGATTCAATATTATGTTTTGAGCAATGACAGTTTGATAGAAAAAAACCAGCTTTGTTTTATTAGTCAACATTGCAACTTTTTCTAAATTACACTTAACCTTTATGCTTTTTTATTTCACTTTTGTTATGTTTTTGTTTATTTTAATAGTATTTTTAGAATGTGCCGTGGGCCTTTAAAACATTAGCTGTGGGCCGCAAATGGCCTCCGGGGGCACACTTTTGACACCCCTGCTATAGATAATAAAACATTAAATGTGATAAATCTATGGATAAAAAGCAGAGCCTGGCGACGCATGCGCGTTTATCATAACTCTCTCTCTCTCTCTGTCTCTGCCCCTCCCTCACCAATGCTGCTGTTTGTTTTGTTTTTAACCCCTTCTTAACCCTGAACGTACATTAAAAATACACGCAACCCTAACTCAAAATGCCGGACATTTGAGGCATTTAAGAAACTCCGCCCTGACAGCTCCGCAAAAGAGGACATGTCTGGTGAAAAGAGGACGTATGGTCAGTCTATCCTAGCCTGTTAGCTGCTAGCATGCCGTGTGTTGTGCCTCGGTGTGCATTGTTTACACAACGTGCGGTACGCTACTTAATATGTCCGTGTGGAAACTCATTCGGTACACCTCCGAACCGAACCGGAACCCCCGTACCGAAACGGTTCAATACAAATACAAATACACGTACCGTTACACCCCTAATATTTACAGAATGCAGTCATTGAGCATGTATATTTGAACTGAAATCCTGGAAAAAAATGTAAAATTATTGAAGTAGAGCACACAAGTCCTGAACAGGCTGAATATTTTGAAGTTTGAACCGTTTGAATCAGATGAAAAATGTGGGAATTGTGGAACTTTGAAGAATGTCTCATTGATTTCAATGGGAATTTCCCTCAATATATGGGAGTTTTGGGAAAAACGGGAATTAAAAAAAAAAGTTTGGTGTTGGAATTTTGAAAATCGGTCGAGAAATGTTGAAGTAGTAACATGTTGAAACGAGAAATGGTATTACGGAATTCTTGGAATTTTGGGGAAACCAGGATTTTTTCCAGTTAAAAAAAACAACTTAGTTTTTTGTCCTGATTAAGAGGAATGTTTTGACGGTGGAACGGTTGAAGTGGGTTGAAAAATGTGGGAGGAGTAGTCACCAGAAAAAAGGGTGGAAATAGGGCTTTAGAAAACCGGGAATTCTGGAAAATCCTGGACATTTTTTTGAACTTGGAAAAAAAGGTAGTTGGAATTTCCAGGATGGTGGAATATGTTGAAGGTGGTTTGAAGGTTTGAATCGGTTGAAAAATGTGGAAATGGTGGACGTTTGAAAAATGGCCAATTCATTTTGAATGGGAAAAATGTCCCGAAAAACCTGGAATTCTGGGAAATCTGGGAATTTTGGGAATTTGTCAAGGGAAAACCCGGTGGAATATGTTGAAGGTGGTTTGAAGGTTTGAATCGGTAGAAAAATGTGGAAATGGTGGAAGTTTCTCCATAGAGCCCAACTCGTACGCAAGGCAATTAAAAGTGCTTAAAAGATGCGTAAAATTCACAAAAAGGTGAATAAAATAATGACTGGAATTAAAATCATCATAAAAATAATTATTCATTAATTCATCCGTCCATCCATTTTCTACCGCTTGTCCCTTTTGGGGTGGCGGGGGGTTGCTGGAGCCTATCTCAGCTGCTTTAAGACCAACATGTGTAGCTAAAACACTTTTAGTTGTCACATGTAACTTTTATTGATTAATGATTGCAGCTCTAGTTTGTCTAATCACAAATTGTATTCATTAGGGTTAGGGTTAGGTATCCTAACCCTAACCCTAACCCTTAAAATCTTAGATGGAAAAAAAGACTAATTTGTACGTATTTAAGTATGTTTAACTGCTTCATAATATCAAATTGTCCCCGTGCATCCTCTCATTTTCTACATACGTCCCACAGCGTGGTTTAAGACAACACATTTAACAAATAAATGCTATATTTGTCACAATTAAAAGTTGAAATTTGTTGAAAAAAAAAAGAGAGCTGCTTCACACAGCCGTGTAAGCACCAATCATAGCTCATCCAGACCCCTCTAGGCCGCCACCTACTGTATCTGCTGCAAACTGCACCTTTAATATGATTACGTCCACATAAATCCAATATGCCGCTTCTGTGCCAACAAGCTGAGTGAAAAGTGTTAAATGTCAGTCCAGGGGGGGAAAGTTCACAGCTACAATGTTCACTTAAGAAAGTTCACAGCTACAATGTTCACTTAAGAAAGTTCACAGCTACAATGTTCACTAAACTGTCATCTGATTTCTGATCATAACTCATTTGCTTTCTCATAATTGCATAACAAGTCCATTCAGAGTGAAGTACATTATAAGATTTACATATTAATCATCTCTTTTTTTTTCCCTGTCTGGAAAAGCTGCCTTGTGGAGAAAAAAAGGGACATCAGCTTAATAAATCAGGCAAAAAGTATATTATTTACATGTGAATAATGCTGTATAATAGACTGTATTTATATTATTCACATGTGAATAATGCTGTATAATATACTGTATTTATGTTATTCACATGTGAATAATGCTGTATAATAGACTGTATTTATGTTATTCACATGTGAATAATGCTGTATAATAGACTGCATTTATATTATTCACATGTGAATAATGCTGTATAATAGACTGTATTTATATTATTCACATGTGAATAATGCTGTATAATAGACTGTATTTATATTATTCACATGTGAATAATGCTGTATAATAGACTGTATTGATATTATTCACATGTGAATAATGCTGTATAATAGACTGTATTTATATTATTCACATGTGAATAATGCTGTATAATAGACTGTATTTATATTATTCACATGTGAATAATGCTGTATAATAGACTGTATTTATATTATTCACATGTGAATAATGCTGTATAATAGACTGTATTTATATTATTCACATGTGAATAATGCTGTATAATAGACTGTATTTATATTATTCACATGTGAATAATGCTGTATAATAGACTGTATTTATATTATTCACATGTGAATAATGCTGTATAATAGACTGTATTTATATTATTCACATGTGAATAATGCTGTATAATAGACTGTATTTATATTATTCACATGTGAATAATGCTGTATAATAGACTGTATTTATATTATTCACATGTGAATAATGCTGTATAATAGACTGTATTTATATTATTCACATGTGAATAATGCTGTATAATAGACTGTATTTATATTATTCACATGTGAATAATGCTGTATAATAGACTGTATTTATATTATTCACATGTGAATAATGCTGTATAATAGACTGTATTTATATTATTCACATGTGAATAATGCTGTATAATAGACTGTATTTATATTATTCACATGTGAATAATGCTGTATAATAGACTGTATTGATATTATTCACATGTGAATAATGCTGTATAATAGACTGTATTTATATTATTCACATGTGAATAATGCTGTATAATAGACTGTATTGATGTTATTCACATGTGAATAATGCACATTTGAGTAGCTATGTCCCACAGTGCTACAGCACATGTCAACATAAAGATGTGAATAGCAAGGATTCCTTTGGCTCTGGGACTGGACCTTAATGAGTTGGTCCAGAGTATTCACACATGAAGGAAGGATGTGTCTACGCCTTTACTGCGTCTTTCTTCTACTCAATATTTGTGTAACACGACTGTTAGAATAATTGTTTCTAAATTATCACAAAAACTTTGTGTTACATTTGAGGGCCCGGTGAGAAGACAAAAGCTGTTTTTGAAACCTACCAAGAAGGCTTGTAAAACTCCACTGTGTAGGGGGGAGAGTCACATGAAGAGTTTTCTGTGTTTTTTCATGTATGGTAATCAACAGAAAGATATTCTTCTAACCCAAGGACTTCAAAGCGGAGAGATGGCAGGATCTGCCCAATTTCCAGACGAGCTCTTTTTGAAGTATTTTACATATTCTTTTTGAACTATTTTATGGACCTGTTTTTGAACTATTTTACGAACTCTTTTTGAACTATTTTATGGAACTCTTTTTGAATTATTTTATGGACCTCTTTTTGAACTATTTTAAAAACTTTTTGAACTATTTTACAAACTCTTTTTGAACTATTTTACGAACTCTTTTTGAACTATTCTTTGGAACTCTTTTTGAACTATTTTATGGACCTCTTTTTGAACTATTTTACGAACTCTTTTTGAACTATTTTATGGAACTCTTTTTGAATTATTTTACGAACTCTTTTTGAACTATTTTATGGAACTCTTTTTGAATTATTTTATGGACCTCTTTTTGAACTATTCTACAAACTCTTTTTGAACTATTTTACGAACTCTTTTTGAACTATTCTTTGGAACTCTTTTTGAACTATTTTATGGACCTCTTTTTGAACTATTTTACGAACTCTTTTTGAACTATTCTTTGGAACTCTTTTTGAACTATTTTATGGACCTCTTTTTGAACTATTTTACGAAATATTTTTGAACTATTTTATGGAACTCTTTTTGAATTATTTTATAGACCTCTTTTTGAACTATTTTACAAACTCTTTTTGAAGTATTTTACATATTCTTTTTGAACTATTTTATGGACCTCTTTTTGAACTATTTTACAAACTCTTTTTGAACTATTTTATGGAACTCTTTTTGAATTATTTTACGAACTCTTTTTGAACTATTTTATGGAACTCTTTTTGAATTATTTTATGGACCTCTTTTTGAACTATTCTACAAACTCTTTTTGAACTATTTTACGAACTCTTTTTGAACTATTCTTTGGAACTCTTTTTGAACTATTTTATGGACCTCTTTTTGAACTATTTTACGAACTCTTTTTGAACTATTCTTTGGAACTCTTTTTGAAGTATTTTATGGACCTCTTTTTGAACTATTTTACAAACTCTTTTTGAACTATTTTATGGAACTCTTTTTGAATTATTTTATGGACCTCTTTTTGAACTATTTTATGGAACTCTTTTTGAATTATTTTATGGACCTCTTTTTGAACTATTTTACAAACTCTTTTTGAAGTATTTTACATACTCTTTTTGAACTATTTTATGGACCTCTTTTTGAACTATTTTACAAACTCTTTTTGAACTATTTTATGGAACTCTTTTTGAATTATTTTACGAACTCTTTTTGAACTATTTTATGGAACTCTTTTTGAATTATTTTACGAACTCTTTTTGAACTATTTTATGGAACTCTTTTTGAATTATTTTATGGACCTCTTTTTGAACTATTTTACGAACTCTTTTTGAACTATTTTACAAACTCTTTTTTAACTATTCTTTGGAACTCTTTTTGAATTATTTTATGGACCTCTTTTTGAACTATTTTATAGACCTCTTTTTGAACTATTTTACGAACCTTTGTCCTTTGGAAACAGCGGTGGCCATGTGGTCGGGGAGGGTCCAAAATAAAAGAAGGATGCGTGCAATATTTTGGCGTGCTGAGATACTGTACGAGGGTACAGTGTACAGACGACTCTCCTCAATATTGAGTCCAAATGTAATTATGTCTCTGTTTAATTCTTTGCTTTTTGTCTTGTTTAATAGATGTCATCGGTTTGAACCTGACAACGACAAACGTACCTAATTCAATCATCCCTAATAGGAGTAATGTTCCGTTACGTAACTTAATCTCCCCAAGGGAGACACCACATGTGCTCCCTGTGTTTAAACGCTGCCAAAGTGGGACCAGCACACATCCGTGGGTCGGATGGAATAAATTAGGCTTAAAGACCAAAGACCAGAGGCTTAACGAGAGGTGTGCAGCTACTATGTTCTGGCATTCAGATCTCGGTAGCGAGGACGCCGAGCGGCTGCCAATGTGCAGCTGGTGTCGGCATGTGTGCGAACGCAGAGCTCTACCAGCCAGAAGTACGTAGCGTTGTGAAACCCAAGCTGGGTATTAGATTGGAGAGGAGCCGAGAGGGCGGATTGAGACTAGCTGGACAAGCGGCGCTTAGGCCAGCAAATCCTGCAGAAGTAGTCGCATTCCTAAAGTCTCGTTCTACAAAAGAGAGTCATCTGCATGTGTGGTCACTGCCAAGCATTAGGAAGAGTTTCTGTTGCTCACACAGATATGACAGTAATCGCCTTCTCAGCTGCAACAACTGAACTCTAAGTAAGATGGAATATCTCAAATAAGGGTGATATTTTTAACAATTTTGAACAGAAATAGTTCATGCACATTCAGATGAATTCTTCAAAATTACAATTAAACATTTTTGGCCGGGGGCCGGGTTGTATATATGCGCACTAATTGACTGAAAGAGCACGCACTTGACGCGATGATGTCATGTTATCCATGGAAAAATGCATTTTTAGACCATATGATTTGCCTGAGCGGCTCGGAGACCCCGAGAGTAACAAGCGCTTGCCTTGTTGCCTTTCCATTAAGAACAATAAACTAGTTTTTAGTATAAGTTTGCTGGTTTCAAGAAATGTAATGCCGAGCGCATATCATTATGTCAAGATAATGGCACTAGCATTTACTTCATTTAAGAATATTTTTCAACATATTAAGCAAAAAGGTCTCTTTTTTTTCTACCAAGAAAAGTGCACTTGTTATTAGTGAGAATATACTTATTTTAAGCTATTTTTGGGTTCATTGAAGTTAGCTAATTAGGGACCGAGTCCCTTTGGGACAGAGGACCCTATTGAATTTCTAGCGTTTTATTATTATACCGCCGCCTCTTTGAGCTGTAATTTGACCCCCTTAACATGCTTCAAAACTCACCAATCTGGACACACACATCAGGACTGGCGAAAATTGCGATCTAATCAAAAAAACAAAACTCAAAATTGCGCTCTAGCGCCCCCTAGGAAGAAAACACAGACAAAACTGCCTGTAACTCCCAGTAGGAATGTCGTAGAGACATGAAACAACAACCTCTATGTAGGTCTCACTTAGACCTATATTTCAACCCCCAGCAAAAATCAACAGGAAGTTTGCAATTCCCCCTTCAAAAGTTGAGTAAAAACAGTCACCTTTTTTCAAACATTATCTCCTCTGAGCATGTTTGTTGTGTCGGCTTCAAATTAGCACAGGAGAGAGATTGAACCCTTCTGATTAAAAGTTGATGAAAGAGTTTTAATTACTGCTCCGGTTTGGATTTTATGAGCCCTCAAAGTCGATCCCGTCCATCGCTGCTTGCAGCTTTAATTTTTTTACTTGTTTTGGAAAGTCTTCACAAGCCAAATTTCCTTGTTCTATTGGCAGATAATTGTGCTTATTTCAAATAAAATACCCCTCATTTTTGTATTTTTTTTCTTCTTGTTTTTGAACACTGACTTTTTGCAGTGTGGTTAGAGTGTCCGCCCTGAGATGGGTAGGTCGTGAGTTCAAACCCCGGCCGAGTCATACCAAAGACTATAACAATGGGACCCGTTATTTACCATGAATGGATAAACGTGGACCCCAACTTAAACAAGTTGAAAATCTTATTGGGGTGTTACCATTTAGTGGTCAATTGTACGGAATATGTACTGTACTGTGCAATCTACTAATACAAGTTTCAATCAATCAATCAATCAATCAATCGTACCTTTTGCATCATTAGAAACATGGACGACGATACCGCTAAGCATCTCTTTTCTTTGGAACTCTTTTTGAATTATTTTATGGACCTTTTTTTAAAACTATTTTACAAACTCTTTTTGAACTATTCTTTGGAACTCTTTTTGAACTATTTTACGAACTCTTTTTGAACTATTTTACAAACTCTTTTTGAATTATTTTACAAACTATTTTTAAACTATTTTATGGAACTCTTTTTGAATTATTTTATGGACCTCTTTTTGAACTATTTTACAAACTCTTTTTGAACTATTCTTTGGAACTCTTTTTGAACTATTTTACGAACTCTTTTTGAACTATTTTACAAACTCTTTTTGAACTATTTTACAAACTCTTTTTAAACTATTTTATGGAACTCTTTTTGAATTATTTTATGGACCTCTTTTTGAATTATTTTATGAACCTCTTTTTGAACAATTTTATGGACCTCTTTTTGAACTATTTTACGAACTCTTTTTGAACTATTTTATGGAACTCTTTTTGAACTATTTTATGGAACTCTTTTTGAATTATTTTATGGACCTCTTTTTGAACTATTTTACAAACTCTTTTTGAACTATTTTATAGAACTCTTTTTGAACTATTTTACAAACTATTTTTGAACTATTTTATGGAATTCTTTTTGAAATATTTTATGGACCTCTTTTTGAACTATTTTACAAACTCTTTTTGAACTCGTGTCGGCTTCAAATTAGCACAGGAGAGAGATTGAACCCTTCTGATTAAAAGTTGATGAAAGAGTTTTAATTAGTGCTCCGGTTTGGATTTTATGAGCCCTCAAAGTCTGTCCCGTCCATCGCTGCTTGCAGCTTTAATTTTTTTACTTGTTTTGGAAAGTCTTCACAAGCCAAATTTCCTTGTTCTATTGGCAGATAATTTAGCTTATTTCAAATAAAATACCCCTCATTTTTGTATTTTTTTCCCTTGTTTTTGAACACTGACTTTTCGCAGTGTGGTTAGAGTGTCCGCCCTGAGATGGGTAGGTCGTGAGTTCAAACCCCGGCCGAGTCATACCAAAGACTATAACAATGGGACCCGTTATTTACCATGAATTGATTAACGTGGACCCCGACTTAAACAAGTTGAAAAACTTATCGGGGTGTTACCATTTAGTGGTCAATTGTACGGAATATGTACTGTACTGTGCAATCTACTAATACAAGTTTCAATCAATCAATCAATCAATCAATCAATCGTACCTTTTGCATCATTAGAAACATGGACGACGATACCGCTAAGCATCTCTTTTCTTTGGGGTTTTGAAAAAGTTGTACATTGTTGGCTTTGTCACTTTGTAAACAAACACTATGCACAAGTAAAACACGTCAAGGATTGAGCTGACCTTCGCCCCCTGCGAAGGTCAGCTCCGTTGCGATTGGTCAGGCTGCGGAGTTAATGCGTATTTGGCTAAGAGAAGAAGAATGCAGATTTACTATGTACCGTATTTTCCGGACCATAAATAAGGCTGACTGCTGTCAGGTCTTTTTTCATACAAGAGGTGCACCGGATTATAGGGCGCATTAAAGGAGTCATATTATTATTATTGTTTTCTAAATGTAAAAGACTTCCATGTGGTCTACATAACATGTGATGGTGGTTCTTTGCTCACACCGGTGATGTGTCCCGTGAAAAACCTTCCGACCGGAAGTCTCTAATAACTAAAGTTCCTTGGGTGAATAATGCTAACTCACTACACCGGTATGTTTTAGCGCTTTCATGGCGAGTTCACTGACAGATATAAGTAAGAACTTTACACTACTTTATATTAGAAATGGCAACAGTGGAGGATGAATGTCACATAACAAGACGATAGAGACAAAGAAGAAGCTTATCGACTACGGTGTCGACACGGACTACAAAGGCGGACGCGCGCAATTTTTCAGGATTTATGCAGATCCCAAATACAGATCAGCAGGTACCAGAAGGTAAGAAAAGTTGCTTTTGCATAATGTTGCGAAACAAAACGCCAAATAATATGTCTTACCTTATACACACACCATAATAATACTCCTATGTTGAAGCACATCAAGCGGTGTGGCTTCATAGCTTACCAAAGTCCTACTAAAACATTTCGATAGATTTTTGAGCGCCGTGTGTAATGTTCTATATTTTCAATGGAACATATAAAATGTTGGTGTTGTTAACTTGAGTCATATTGCCATCATAGTGCAGTCTACACGTATCTCTTATGTTTGACTGCCATCTACTGGTCACACTTATCATTACACCATGTAGCAAATAAAATTGCTTCGAGTTCGGTGAGCAAAACCAGAATGATTCCGTACATTAGGGGTACCAGGTTATAAGGCGCACTGTCGAGTTTTGAGGGGGGGGAAAAGGATTTTAAGTGCGCCTTATAGTCGGGAAAATACGGTGTGTATATAAAGGCTGTCAAAGATAACGCATGCAATCAATCTTAAAACATAATTGCATTCATCAAAAAATAGATTTGAGAAGGAAGCTGAATGCTTCAGAAAGAGAGCAGATGATTGTACATTAGTCAGAGAGAATTATTAGGGCCTTATCATAGAATTTTATCCACAAGCCAGACGGGTCATTGACCTAAATCCATCTAAATGAACAATGACTCGCCATCATGTACTTCATCACTTCCTGCTCCGCTCGTGTCATCTGCAAGTGCCCAGACTGTCAGGCCAGCGCAGTTCTAGTTCTCTTCACACTTCCTGCGGGAAGCTGACATTGAGCTTTGGACTGGACACACACACACACACACACACACACACACACACACACACACACACACACACACACACACACACACACACACACACACACACACACACACACACACACATTCTTGTATTTGTTACCTTCTTGAGACCTCCGAATAATGCCTACTTCTTTAGGACCAGCCTTTCTAGAAATATAAAGATGTGTATTTACAACATTAATAATATATACATACTATTCAAATATAAAAAAACCTTGTTGTGAAAAATTAGTTGGAATTTCACAAGAAAAAGGTCACAGGTTCACAAGAAAAACTTTGGCAGTATTTTAATAAAAGTTGGAATTTTACCTCAACGCAAATCAAAATTTTACAAGAAAATCTGAGCATTTGAGCAATATTATGATAAAAGTTGGAATTTTACTCAATAACAGTCGCAATTTTTACAAGGAAAGCTTAAAATTGTGGCAATTTTATGAAAAGAGTCGTCATTTTACTCGACGAAAGTCACAATTTTATAAGAAAACTTAAAAATTTGGGCAATATTATAAGAATAATCTGAATTTTCACTTGGCAAAATGATGACAAAAGTCATAATTTTACTCAAAAAATGTCACTGTTTGACAAGAACAACAACAAAAATTGGCAACATTGTGACAAAAGTCAAAATTTTATACGACAAATGTCACCATTTTGTATGAAAAAGTAATCATTTTACATAAAAAAATAATAATTATACGAGAAAATATTGCAATATTACTCAAAGAATATGAGAAATTGTTCCCAATTTTTTAAGAAAAAAGTCGACACATTGTGAGAAAAAGACTGCTTTTAGTTAATTGTTGTTGTTTTTTTACTTTTTTGTTTGTAATTGTTTTTTAATCTTCATTATTTACTTCAAGTTATTACAATATGTCTCTACATACATATTTTTTTAATTTTATTTTGGCCAACAGGGGCGCATTTCAATTTCTTACACACACTTGTTATTGCATACGTTGGCCAGAGGGGGAGCCCTTCAAATGTTTACACACACTTGTTATTTCATATGTTGGCCAGAGGGGGAGCACTTCAAATGTTTACACACACTTGTTATTTCATATGTTGGCCAGAGGGGGAGCACTTCAAATGTTTACACACACTTGTTATTGCATATGTTGGCCAGAGGGGGAGCAGTTCAAGTGTTAACATACACTTGTTATTGCATATGTTGGCCAGAGGGGGAGCACTTCAAGTGTTAACACACACTTGTTATTGCATATGTTGGCCAGAGGGGGAGCACTTCAAATGTTTACACACACTTATTTCATACGTTGGCCAGAGGGGGAGCACTTCAAATGTTTACACACACTTGTTATTTCATACGTTGGCCAGAGGGGGAGCACTTCAAATGTTTACACACACTTGTTATTGCATATGTTGGCCAGAGGGGGAGCACTTCAAATGTTTACACACACTTGTTATTGCATATGTTGGCCAGAGGGGGAGCACTTCAAATGTTTACAAACACTTATTATTTCATATGTTGACCGGAGGGGGAGCACTTTTAAAAGCGACACACAGTCCATTTGAAAAATCCCAGCTTTTTGGGACCACCCTCATTTTGATAGATTTCACCACCAGGGGTGCAAATGAGACATTCTCTATTAGATGCAATGGTTCTTCGTATCGGGACCATGATTCCGGTCCTAACTTGTTCACCGTCCTCATATTGACGGTACTTTTCCTTGTTGGTGTCTCAAGAAAGGTAGAAATACAAGAGCACACACACGCACACACACACACACACACACACACACACACATTCTTGTATTTGTGACCTTCTTGAGACCTCCGAATAATGCCTCCCTCTTTAGGACCACCCTTTCTAGATATATAAAGATGTGTATTTACAACATTAATAATATATACATACTATGCAAATATACAAAAGCTTGTTGTGAAAAATGAGTTGGAATTTCACAAGAAAAAGGTCACAGGTTCAAGATAAACTTAGAATTTTGGCAGTACTTTAATAAAAGTCGTAATTTTGCTCAACGCAAGTCAAAATTTTACAAGAAAAACTGAACATTTGTGCAAAATTATGATAAAAGTTTGAATCTACTCAATGACAGTCGCAATTTTTCCAAGGGAAGCTTAATATTGTGGCAATTTGATGAAAAGAGTCGTCATTTTACTCGACAAAAGTCACAATTTTACAAGAAAACGAAAAAATTTGGGGGCAATATTATAAGAATAATCTGAATTTTTTTATGGCAAAATTATGACAAAAGTCATAATTTTACTCAAAAAATGTCACTGTTTGACAAGAACAACAAAAAAATTGGCAACATTGGGATAAAAGTCAGAATTCTATATGACAAATGTCACCATTTTGTATTAAAAAGTAATAATTTTACATTAAAAAAAGTAATAATTTTACGACAAAATATTGCATTACAGAAAAAAGTCGACACATTGTGAGAAAAAGACTGCTTTTAGTTAATTGTTTTGGGTTTTTTTACTTATTTGTTTGTAATTGGTTTTTAATCTTCATTATTTACTTCAAGTTATTACAGTATGTCTCTAGATACATATTTATTTTTTAATACATTTTGGCCAAAGGGGGGGCATTTCAATTTCTTACACACACTTGTTATTGCATATGTTGGCCAGAGGGGGAGCACTTCAAATGTTTACACACACTTGTTATTTCATACGTTGGCCAGAGGGGGAGCACTTCAAATGTTTACACACACTTGTTATTGCATATGTTGGCCAGAGGGGGAGCACTTCAAATTTTTACACTTACTTGTTATTTCATATGTTGGCCAGAGGGGGAGCACTTCAAATGTTTACACACACTTGTTATTGCATATGTTGGCCAGAGGGGGAGCACTTCAAATGTTTACACACACTTGTTATTTCATATGTTGGCCAGAGGGGGAGCACTTCAAATGTTTACACACACTTGTTATTTCATATGTTGACCAGAGGGAGCACTTCAAATGTTTACACACACTTGTTATTGCATATGTTGGCCAGAGGGGGAGCACTTCAAATGTTTACAAACACTTGTTATTTCATATGTTGACCGGAGGGGGAGCCCTTTTAAAAGCGACACACAGTCCATTTGAAAAATCCCAGCTTTTTGGGACCACCCTCATTTTAATAGATTTCACCACCAGGGAGCAAATGAGACATTCTCTATTAGATGCAATGGTTCTTCGTATCGGGACCATGATTTATGTCCTAACTTGTTCACCGTCCTCATATTGACGGTACTTTTCCTTGTTGATGTCTCAAGAAGGGTAGAAATGCAAGAGCACACACACACACATACACACACACACACACACACACACACATTCTTGTATTTGTGACCTTCTTGAGACCTCCGAATAATGCCTCCCTCTTTAGGACCACCCTTTCTAGATATATAAAGATTGTATTTACAACATTAATAATATATACATACCATGCAAATATACAAAAGCTTGTTGTGAAAAATGAGTTGGAATTTCACAAGAAAAAGGTCACAGGTTCACAAGATAAACTTAGAATTTTGGCAGTATTTTAATAAAAATCGTAATTTTACTCAACGCATGTCAAAATTTTACAAGAAAAACTGAACATTTGTGCAATATTTTGATAAAAGTTGGAATTTTACTCAATAACAGTCACAATTTTAACAAGGACATCTTAAAATTTGGGCAATTTTATGAAAAGAGTCGTCATTTTACTTGACAAAAGTCACAATTTTATAAGAAAACTTAAAAATTTGCAATGGCAATATTATAATAATAATCAGAATTTTCACTTGGCAAAATTATGACAAAAGTCATAATTTTACTAAAAAAATGTCCCCCCAAAAAATCGGCAACTTTGTGATAAAAGTCATAATTTTATACGACAAAAGTCACCATTTTGCATTAAAAAGTCATAATTTTACATTAAAAAAAAGTCATAATTTTACGAGAAAATATTGCAATATTACACAAAGAATATGAGAAATTGTTCCCAATTTTATAAGAAAAAAGTCGACACATTGTGAAAAAAAGACTGCTTTTAGTTCATTTTTACTTTTTTGTTTGTAATTGGTTTTTAACCTTCATTATTTACTTCAAGTTACTACAGTATGTCTATATATACATATTTATTTTTTTAATTAATTTTGGCCAAAGGGGCCTCATCTCAATTTCTTACACACACTTGTTATTTCATATGTTGACCAGAGGGGGAGCACTTCAAATGTTTACACACACTTGTTATTACATATGTTGACCAGAGGGGGAGCACTTTTAAAAGCGACACACAGTCAGTTTGAAAAATCCCTCCTTTTTGGGACCACCCTAATGTTGATAGATTTCACCACCAGGGAGCAAATGAGACATTCTCTATTAGATGCAATGGTTTTTAGTATCGGGACCATGATTCCGGTCCTAACTTGTCCACACCTCCTCATATGGATGGTACTTTTCCTTATTGATGTCTGAAGAAGGGTAGAAATACAAGAGCGCACACACAAACTTTACGCAGGGCTCCTGTAAACCAAGCAATCCTCTCTTGCTGCAGCCGCCAGCATGCAGGAAAGTTCATCACGCTGAGTGTGTTGTGTGCAGCGTCTCATGATGATGACATGTGGTGAAATATGAATGAGACAAAGGAGGCGCAATTACCACACGTTGTTCTTCCTTGTCAAAGTCATTGAAGTTGAGTGTATTATAAGTGATGGGATGTGCAGTCATGTGCTGCTCCACGGGCTGCTGGCACTTGTCAACAGATCAGCTGCTTACCTTCTGTTCATGCCGATGTTTACTGTGATAACAACCACCTACATAGAAAAAAAAAGCTCTCTTTGGAAATGTAATTTATGCAGATGTCCCTCCTGCCGTTCTTTACTGGACTGCAATATTTGCCCATATTCTTGAATAATCTGGAATATATTTTGGTCGTGAACCGATCATTAGTCAGGTTCTGAATAAGGTGGAACAGGTTGAGAGATACTATTGTAATCCACAGGAAGATTTTGTCTTGACCCGAGATCTACAAAGCGGAGAGGGAGCAGGACCTGACCCTCCTCCAGCCACCTCTCCTTTGAACTGTTTTGTAACCAAAGGCGACGGCTGTTTACGACCCCCCTCCCTTTAGAAACAGCTGTTGCCATGTAATCAGGGAAAGTCCAAATAAAAGAGGAGGCGTACAATCTTTCGTCAGAGCGTGGTGAGACACTGCGCAAGGGTACGCGTTTCTCCTCATTGAGCAAATTGAATTCTGTCTCCGTTTAATTCCTTGCTTCTTTGTCTGTTTAATAAATGTCATCAGTGTTTGAACCTGACATCTTGGTTTATCATGGGGAAATGTGTGGAATAACACGTTTCATCACCATATTTGTGTTCTTATGCTGAAATATATTTTGTTTTGTCGGAGAAAAAAAAAATCCTGGTAAAAAACTAAATGGTTGACATTATCTTTGATTGTGAAAAAATGGTGTCATTGCGTTCCCTGCAAACTGAACACCGAGTTGAAGTGGCTTTTGTCCACTGAGTGCCCTCTGGTGTTTATATTGGCTGACGTGGACCCCCCCCCCCACAACTGTGAATGCACCATTCATACAGAGAGGTCCGGTCTCAGTACAAGACCCAGACGGGGGTCAATGAAGCCAAGTGGGACAGACTGGCTGAAATCTGCCTTTCTAGCACCTGGATTCTGTATGCAAACCAAACACCTTTGCGGGGATATGAAGCCACAAAACTTTAGCTAATGATTTTTTTTTTTTTTCAAGTAAACCACACCTTTGCAACTTTGGTAACATTATTAGCCGAGATACTCCAATTATGAACTCAAAGGGCCACAAAGAACACATGGCACATGGAAAAATGAAAGCCTGCGGGGGCCATTTTGATAGTTTTCATTTTCAAATCATAACAAAATTTATGGATTTTGTTTGTTTTTTACCTTTAGGGCTCCCGGGGACCATAAAGGGTCTAAGTCAGGGGCGTCCAAACTTTTTCCACTGAGGGCCGCACATGGAAAAATTAAAGCCCGCGGGGGCCATTTTGATAGTTTTCATTTTCAAATCATAACAAAATATATAGATTTTTTTTTTTTTTTTTACCTTTAGGGCTCCCGGGGACCATAAAGGGTCTAAGTCAGGGGTGTCCAAAATTTTTCCACTGAGGGCCGCAAACGGAAAAATGAAAGCCTGCGGGGGCCATTTTGATAGTTTTCATTTTCAAATCATAACAAAATATATGGATTTTGTTTGTTTTTTTATCTTTGGGGCTCCCGGGGACCATAAACGGTCTAAGTCAGGGGTGTCCAAACTTTAAATTTTAATTTAATTCTTCATTTAAGCTTCTGTTTTTTTGACGAAGAATATTTGTGAAATATTTCTTCTAACTTATTATGATTAAAATTCAAAAAAATGATTCTGGAAAATCTAGAAAATCTGTAGAGTCAAATTTAAATCTTATTTCAAAGTCTTTTGAATTTCTTTTAAAATTTTTGTTCTGGAAAATCTAGAAGAAATAATGATTTGACTTTGTTAGAAATATAGCTTGGTCCAATTTGTTATATATTCTAACAAAGTGCAGATTGGATTTTAACCTATTTAAAACAAGGCCTTAAAAATTCTAAAATTAATATTAATCAGGAAAAATTACTAATGATGTTCCATAATTTATTTTTTTAATTTTTTCAAAAAGATTCAAATTAGCTAGTTTTTCTCTTCTTTTTTTCGGTTGAATTTTGAATTTTAAGAAGAAATAATGATTTGTCTTTGTTAGAAATATAGCTTGGTCCAATTTGTTATATATTCTAACAAAGTGCAGATTGGATTTGAACCTATTTAAAACAAGGCCTTAAAAATTCTAAAATTAATATTAATCAGGAAAAATTACTAATGATGTTCCATAATTTATTTTTTTAATTTTTTCAAAAAGATTCAAATTAGCTAGTTTTTCTCTTCTTTTTTTCGGTTGAATTTTGAATTTTAAGAAGAAATAATGATTTGTCTTTGTTAGAAATATAGCTTGGTCCAATTTGTTATATATTCTAACAAAGTGCAGATTGGATTTGAACCTATTTAAAACAAGGCCTTAAAAATTCTAAAATTAATATTAATCAGGAAAAATTACTAATGATGTTCCATAATTTATTTTTTTAATTTTTTCAAAAAGATTCAAATTAGCTAGTTTTTCTCTTCTTTTTTTCGGTTGAATTTTGAATTTTAAGAAGAAATAATGATTTGTCTTTGTTAGAAATATAGCTTGGTCCAATTTGTTATATATTCTAACAAAGTGCAGATTGGATTTGAACCTATTTAAAACATGTCATCCAAATTCTAAAATTAATCTTAATCGGGAAAAATTACTAATGATGTTCCATGAATAATAATTTTTTCAAAAAGATTCGAATTAGCTAGTTTTTCTCTCCTTTTTTCCGGTTGAATTTTGAATTTTAAAGAGTCGAAATTGAAGATAAACTATGTTTCACAATTTAATTGTCATTTTTTCCGTGTTTTCTTTTCTTTTAAACCGTTCAATTAAGTGTAAATATCATTAATTATTAATAATAACATAGAGTTAAAGGTAAATTGAGCAAATTGGCTATTTCTGGCAATTTATTGAAGTGTGTATCAAACTGGTAGCCCTTCACATTAATCAGCACCCAAGAAGTAGCTCTTGCTTTCAAAAAGGTTGCTGACCTGGTCTTGGGTGTGTCTAAAATGTCCCGTGCAGCCTGCCGACATGCATCAAGATAAAGTTGTAGTATGAACTCTTTCCATTTACACGGGACAAATATAGAATCAATTTATTTTCACACTAAGCTGCACGGAATGAAATATCAGCTTCTGTTCCAAGCACTTAACTCGCCAATCTCCCGCCCACCCCAGTTTCTGCTTTCTATTCCTTATGATTGAAGTTTGCGATGTTGACCTCCAGCAGATATATATTACGCAACACACACCGTGGTGGACGTTCACTCCGTGCAGAGACTGACGGATGAACAGATTGAGTCCGTGCTCGGATTGAATATTGCTCCGGGACTAAATGCCAAATTAAAATGCACGGTATCGTAATCGTTCGCAATGATAAACTTGACAGCTTTTCCCTCCCACGTCGTCTAGAAATCGTCCAAATGCGCAATATGATAGCTTAAGGGAGAATTCAATCACATTTTAATCGGATTAAAAGCCTAACCCAAATTAAAATGCTTCATGTAAACACATCATTTGAAATATTCTCAATCAAAATGTAATTCCGATTGAGACGGCCGGTTTGGATTGAAGCGCGTGAAAACACGTCTCGCAAAATTCCGATTAGAATGATCCTTACTGCGCATGTCTGTCTATCTGTGTTGGCCCTGCGATGAGGTGGCGACTTGTCCAGGGTGTACACCGCCTTCCGCCCGAATGCGACCACATCTCTCGTCCCGGCTGCTGCTAATAAGGGCGACAGGTAATTAGATAACAACTCTTTTAGAGCACGGCTTAAAACTCACCTTTTTACCGCAGATGACTTTTAATTTATGTTTTCATTGTGAGTCTTAAATGTTTAGTTTGAGTTTGAGTTTGAGTTTGAGTTTATTTGGAACATGCAAGCATACAACATGATACATCACAATTTCCAGTTTCTTTTCAACATGTTCGAAAAGGAGTAGGAAGAAGCAGAGCTTATTTAATCCTACCCCTTTTCTTTACATAACAGTTGCAAAACTTTTTGTTCACTTCCTGTTCACAATTTTTTCACAATAAACTCCATAAGTAATTACAATAAAAATAAATAAATAAATAATAGTAAGAATTTAATAATAATAATTGGTGAAGTAAGTCATATTTCATATGATGAGATAAGTAAGATTACTTTAAGAATGAATGAATGGATGGATGAAATAAATTGAGAATGTTTGTCATGGTTCTTCTTCTTTGTACTTTGTAAACACTTTAAGTTTGAAGAGCTTCTTGAAGTGTATCATATTAGTACATTGTTTGATTGCTTTGCTTAATCCATTCCATCATTTAATTCCACATACTGATGTACTGAAGGTCTTAAGTGTTGTACGTGCAAACAAATGTTTTAAATTACATTTTTCTCTAAGATTATATTTCTCCTCTTTTTTTGAGAAGAATTGTTGTATATTCTTCGGTAGCAGGTTATAGTTTGCTTTGTGCATAATTTTAGCTGTTTGCAAATTAACTATGTCGTGGAATTTCAGTATTTTTGATTCAATAAATAAAGGGTTTGTATGTTCTCTATATCCAACATGATGTATTATTAGGGTCCGCACAGGACCTTTTCATTTTAACTGATCTTTTTTGTAACACCGTTAATGAATGAAGTGTACTTTTGTAATTATTTCCCCATATTTCTACACAGTAGCTCAGATATGGTAACACTAGTGAGCAGTAGAGAATATGAAGGGATTTTTGGTCTAGAACATGTTTTGCTTTATTCATTATTGACGTGTTTCTTGCAACTTTATGTTGTATATTTTTTACGTGAGATTTCCAGTTCAATTTATCATCAATCATTATACCTAGAAATTTGGTTTCGTTTACTCTTTCAATTTCTATTCCGTCTATTTGTGTTTGTGTTTGACTTTCTCTTCTACTGTTACCAAATAGCATTATTTTAGTTTTACTAAGATTCAACGATAGTCTGTTTTTGTCAAACCATCTTTTTAATTTGTTAATTTCTTCTGCTATTATTTGTATTATCTCCTGTGTGTTCTCTCCTGAACAAAACGCTGTTGTATCATCCGCAAATAATACTAACTTTAAATCTTTTGTAACTTTACAAATGTCATTTATATAGAGATTGAATAATTTAGGTCCTAATATTGATCCCTGAGGTACACCACAGGATATATTTAGCGTTGTAGACATGTGTTCGCCTAGCTTCACGTATTGTTTCCTGTTCGTTAGATAACTTGTTATCCAGTTTAAGACTAACCCTCTGATGCCATATCGTTCTAGTTTTTTGATTAAAATATTGTGATTAATTGTGTCAAATGCTTTAGTTAGATCCATAAAAACTGCTGCTGCACATTTTTTACTGTCTATTGCATTGGTAATTTCTTCTGTAATTTCAATTAAAGCCATTGAAGTTGAGACATTAGCTCTGTATCCATATTGGTTCTCTTCGAGTATTCTATTTTTATTTATGAAACTTTCTAATCTGTTATTGAACAGTTTTTCAATGATTTTAGAAAATTGTGGAAGTAGAGAAACAGGTCTATAATTTGTAAATTGATGTTTATCTCCAGTCTTATAAATTGGTGCAACTTTAGCTATTTTCATTTTGTTTGGAAATGTACCTGTTTGAAATGATAGGTTACTAATATACATTAATGGTCCTGAGATCTCTTCAATAACCTTTTTTATCGTTTCCATATCAATTCCATTACAATCAGTTGAAGTCTTAGATTTACATTTTTTCACGATTGTAACTATTTCCTCCTGTGTCACATTACTGAGGAACATGGAGTTGGGATTTCGCTCTATGGTATCATTATAGTCCTCAATTGGAACTGGGTCTGGAATCCTTTCTTCCAATTTTGGTCCAATATTTACAAAATAATTATTGAAGCTTTCAACTACTTCCTTTATGTTGTCATTTTTTTTATTTCCGTCTAAAAAGTATTGAGGGTAGTCCCTCTTTGTGCCATTTTTAATAATGCTATTGAGGATGCCCTATGTTGCTCTCATATTATTTTTGTTCCTGTCCAACAATTCACTGTAATATTCTTTTCTACATGATCATAGTATGTCTGTTAACTTGTTTTTATACTTTTTGTACTTAATTTCTGCCTCTATAGTTCTTTGTGCTATAAATTCTCTATATAGTGTATTCTTCTTCTTACAAGCATTTTTTAATCCTTTTGTCATCCATGGTTGATTATTCTTTCTCTGCTTGTTACTGAGTTGTATCCATGGACAATGTTTGTCATAAAGTATTATGAACTTGTTTAAGAAATGTTCATATGCTTCATCAACCTCTTTTTCATTATACACATTGTCCCAATCTTGCTTTTGTAGCTCAATTTTGAAGGCAGTCATCCTCTTCTCTGTGCATAGTCTTCGAAATGTCCTTTTGTCTTCCATGTTCTTCTTGTAGTTTCCATTATATATTGTAAAAACTGGCAGATGATCACTAACGTCGCTTATAAGTAGACCACTTGTAGTGTTATTATCAAAATCATTGGTAAAAATATTATCAATAAGCGTGGCACAGTGTGCTGTGATTCTGCTTGGCCTTGTGATTTTAGTTTAGTTTAGATTCCTTTGTGTGTCTCAGTCTCTGTTTTTTTTGTTTTGTTTCTCCACTCGGGCTGCGCCCCGGGCCGATGTAACAGTTGGTTGGGGGGCGCATAATAAATGAAAATAACATAACATAACAACAAGCCCCAGCTGGGCAATCTACTCACTCGCCGCTAACTTCGGGGCCAGTCCTTAGAGGTGACAGAGCTTTCGCCGCTGCTGCTCCCAAGCTCTGGAACGACCTACCTCTGAGTGTTAGACAAGCCTCCTCTCTTCCTGTTTTTAAATCTCTCTTAAAAACATACACCCATAATACACCTGCTTTGAACCTGTTTTTATGTTTTATTTATTTTATTTGTTTATTTGTTTATCGTGTTCTGTTTGTGTTGTGTTGTGTTTGCTCGGTACTCGTACTATCTTTTAACCTGCCCATTGTACAGCACTTTGGCTACCCCTGTGGTAAATTTTAAATGTTTTATAAATAAAGTTGATTTGATTTGATTTGATTTACACACCCCGCTACGCGTCAGGCCCGCAGACCACGCCCCCCTCCACATGCTGCTTGCTTGGTTTGCACCATCACCTACCATCTGCTGACATACAAGTTGATATTTTCCGGACTATAAGGCGCATTTAAACCCTTTTCCTCCCCCCTCAAAACCCGACAGCGCGCCTTATAACCCGCCTAATGTAAGGAATACGTTTGGTTGAGCTTACCCACCTCGAAGCCATTTTATTTGGTACACGGTGTAATGATAAGTGTGACCAGTAATGGCAGTCAAACATTAGAGATATGTGTAGGCTGCACTATGATGGCAATATGACTCAAGTAAACAACACCAACATTGTATATGTTCCATTGAAAATATAGAACATTAAGCTGAGATAGGCTTCAGCAACCCCCGCCACTCCAAAAGGGACAAGCGGTAGAAAATGGATGGATGGATGATCCTTACTGCACATGTCTTTGATGTGGCGGAGGGACTAAGTTCAGAAGTCTCGGAATGAAATTATTGTCTTGCTGCTGTCTGCCTACATTTAACATGTACAGAATAGAATAGAAAGTACTTTATTGATCCCGGGGGGAAATTCAGCACCACAGTTCGCTCACAATAGACAATAAACACTTAGGTATTTTTTTTACATGTGAATAATATAAATACAGTCTATTATACAGCATTATTCACATGTGAATAACATAAATACAGTCTATTATACAGCATTATTCACATGTGAATAATATAAATACAGTCTATTATACAGCATTATTCACATGTGAATAATATAAATACAGGCTATTATACAGCATTATTCACATGTGAATAATATAAATACAGTCTATTATACAGCATTATTCACATGTGAATAATATAAATACAGGCTATTATACAGCATTATTCACATGTGAATAATATAAATACAGGCTATTATACAGCATTATTCACATGTGAATAATATAAATACAGTCTATTATACAGCATTATTCACATGTGAATAACATAAATACAGTCTATTATACAGCATTATTCACATGTGAATAATATAAATACAGTCTATTATACAGCATTATTCACATGTGAATAATATAAATACAGGCTATTATACAGCATTATTCACATGTGAATAATATAAATACAGGCTATTATACAGCATTATTCACATGTGAATAATATAAATACAGCCTTATAGTCCGGAAAATACGGTAAATATTAATTTGCCTGTCTGGTAGCAAATTAACTCATTTGTGGCCACTCTTCTCATGGAGTGAGACAAGCTTTGGGGAAGCCATGTCAGAACATAGTTGTACCAACTTGTATGTCAGCAGATGGTAGAGCAGGAGTCAGCAACCTTTGTGAAACCAAGAGCTACTTCTTGGGTACTGATTAATGCGAAGGGCTACCAGTTTGATACACACTTAAATAAATTGCCAGAAATAGCCAATTTGCTCAATTTACCTTTAACTCTATATTATTATTAATAATTAATGATATTTACACTTAATTGAACGGTTTAAAAGAGGAGAAAACACGAAAAAAATGACAATTAAATTGTGAAACATAGTTTATCTTCAATTTCGACTCTTTAAAATTCAAAATTCAACCGAAAAAAAGAAGAGAAAAACTAGCTAATTCGAATCTTTTTGAAAAAATTAAAAAAATTATTTATGGAACATCATTAGTAATTTTTCCTGATTAAGATTAATTTTAGAATTTTGATGACATGTTTTAAATAGGTTAAAATCCAATCTACACTTTGTTAGAATATATAACAAATTGGACCAAGCTATATTTCTAACAAAGACAAATCATTATTTCTTCTAGATTTTCCAGAACAAAAATTTTAAAAGAAATTCAAAAGACTTTGAAATAAGATTTAAATTTGATTCTACAGATTTTCTAGATTTGCCAGAATAATTTTTTTGAATTTGAATCATAATAAGTTTGAAGAAATATTTCACAAATATTCTTCGTCGAAAAACAGACGCTAAAATGAAGAATTAAATTAAATTTAATTATTATTCTTTACAATAAAAAAAAAAAAAATTTACTTGAACATTTATTTAAATTGTCAGGAAAGAAGAGGAAGGAATTTAAAACGTAAAAAGGTATATGTGTTTAAAAATCCTAAAATAATTTTTAGGGTTGTATTTTTTCTCTAAAATTGTCTTTCTGAAAGTTATAAGAAGCAAAGTAAAAAAATTAATGAATTTATTTAAACAAGTGAAGAGCAAGTCTTTAATATATTTTCTTGGATTTTCAAATTCTATTTGAGTTTTGTCTCTCTTAGAATTAAAAATGTCAGGCAAAGCGAGGCCAGCTTGCTAGTAAATAAATAAAATTTTAAAAATAGAGGCAGCTCACTGGTAAGTGCTGCTATTTGAGCTATTTTTAGAACAGGCCAGCGGGCTACTCATCTGGTCCTTACGGGCTACCTGGTGCCCGCGGGCATCGCGTTGGTGACCCCTGTGGTAGGTGATGGTACAAACCAAACAAGCAGCATGTGGAGGGGGCGTGGTCTGCGGGCCTGCCGCGGAGAGCTGTGTGTAAGGACCGGCCTCGAAGTCAGCGGCAGGTGAGTAGATTGCCCAGCTGGGGCTTGTTATCTAATCACCTGTCGCCCTTATTAGCAGCAGCCGGAACGAGAGACGTGGTTGGAGTTGGAGCCAGAGAGAGAGACACGCCAGAGACAAATAGATATTGCTGGAAAGCAAGCTCACCCCCGGGGTGTTTATGCCAAATAAAGCCTTGATTCAAACTGTCTACCGGGCTCCCGTAGATATGTCGGCCAGGAGAACCCACCACAGGAGGGCAACCTCCACACAGCACCATAAATTACTGTCACATGTTCATCTGCTGTCTCTAAAAGTCTTATCCGGATTTTCTTTTAACAGATAAAAAGAGTAACAATTGTGTTCATCCATCACGTTTATCATTTCCTAAACAAAGTTATTTATGGTTTTGTTTTTGGGGGCAATAAAAGAACACTATTTCTAAACTCTATAAACCATGGATTTAAGAAGGATGATGCTGATAACTTTTCTTTACTGCCATTACTGAACGGCGCTGTCTAGTAATCCCTCATGTTTTATTTTGGCGTGCAAAATAAAACTCCAGTTAAGACTCGGCACGAGCTGTCAATTTGGTGAAATCTTCACGCGCGATTACTTGCGGTGTCAAAATTCCGGGGATGATTTATTGCTTTCAAATCACAGCGGCAACTTGACTAAATAGGAAAATCCGGTCACGGCAGTTATACGGGATTAAGCTGGAATACTTTTATTAATTTAAAAAATCTCCAGCCTCTCGGAAATGTATTGCATTGGGTTTAGCATGAATTAACCTCATTTCCTGTGTCGGTGTGACGGCGGTACATTGAGTCGAAGAGGCTGAACTGACAAATTTGCAGGATGAAATGTCCTTCAAGTACTGAAAACTGCTCTTTTTCCCTCCCTGGTTCCCTTTTTCCGAGTTGTTCCCCTTAATCCATCACGAATCCCTAAGTGGAGGCAGGTGCTTTCACTCCTCCAGAACCCGTCCACCGCCTCCATAGAGTCATCCGTCTTTCCGTTCCTCGTCTGCAGGAATTTTAATTATATATAGTCCGACAGGTTATTTTCTAGCCGGGTGGGTGGTGAGCCGGATCAGCTGATTGGAGGCCGCACACACCAGCGCCGGGCTCAGCATATGCAAACACATGTGTTCTCTCCACATGCACGAGCTGACTTGGGTTTACTGGAGCGGCACAAGTAAAGAAAAGCAGGGCTTGGAGTCCCAGCGGCGAAGCCTTAGGTCTACCATAGACCTCCTCTGTTTGCGTGGCCGCAGAGCGCAGGCTGATATTGACCGAGTCTTCCAGAGCTACAGAAGACAACAAACGCGGTCTCCTAAGTCTTCAATCATGACACGGCGGTATGAGGTTCAACGTCCTACCAGCCTAGAGAAGAAACAAAGAGCTCCATTGATGTCGTGAGCCGTAACAAGACAAAAACAACGATTCTTCTAAGCCACAGTGGCACTGGGCAGAGTCCCACCAGTATTATATGGAAACTTAGGAACAAAGGGGGAGGGGAACGAGGGAGGGGTTGGTAAATAAATTGGGTTGACCTGCTGTCAATGGAGGCTCTGTAGCCGCAGCATACAGAAGATTCTAGCAATGGACTGTTTACATAATAGATATTACAGCGTTTCTCAAGTCGGTCTTTGAAACGTCAATCCTGCCCAGCTAGGCATGCTTTTAGTTCACCAACTTGTTGCCAGGGGATGTAAGTAAATATAGGCTGTCTGTAAATATAGCCTGTTTATGTTCAACCGCTGCTAGGGCCCCTCTCCCCACCTCCCCAAAAAGAGCTTCCATTCTTTCCAACTGAATGTTGACATACTCTTAAAAGGATTCACATTGTGGGAAGAGTAATATGCTAAAAAGAAAACATCTCTCAGAATTATGTGCTTGTGGTTAGCTCGACTGGGCCCAAAGACCCAAAAGGTGCAGACTGAGGCCACTTCTACACTAAGCTGGTAAATCCCACCTAACCTTATCCCTGTCCACACACACACACAATGGTCGTTTAAGACCCCGTTCCCCCCCTCCGTCCGCCGGCGCAACGCGATTTAGTACGTGCCACGGCACGTACTAAAGCTTACTGCGCGGTTCGTTCTCCCGGGATGCAAACAGACGACTCCGGACAGGACTTGCAGGTAGGAACATGATTTAATCTTGAAAATAATGCGAAGTACCAAGTACTTAGCATAAACTATGGCATGGAACACTCACGAAACTGTGGCATGAAACAAACAAGACTTACTAGTAGGTTGCGTGAAGCAAACAATGACGCCAGCCGACTGACTGGCAAAGGCAGCGTTAAATAATGCCTCTGATTAGAAACAGGTGAGCGTCCCGACCACCAGAGGCAGGTGAAAACAATAAGCAGCCATGGCAACCAAACTAAACTCGGAGGTGTCACAAACAGGAACTAAAGAAGTCCAAAAACTAACAGAATTTTTTTTTAAAAATGGTCGTTTTAGACCCCGTCCACCCCCTCTGTCCGCCGGCGCAACGCGACTTAGTACGTGTCACGGCGGGGTTGCAGCTTACTACGCGGTTCGTTCTCCCGGGATGCAAACAGACGACTCCGGACAGGACTTGCAGGTAGGAACATGATTTAATCTTGAAAATAACGCGAAGTACCAAAAAAACAGAAAACAAGCAAAAGGATTAATGTGCTGATCGCACTCGTAACTAAGCTACCACTTAGCATGGACTAGAAGACAAGCAAACTTACGTGACGATAGCATGAAGCACTTAGCATAAACTATGGCATGGAACACTCACGAAACTGTGGCATGAAACAAACAAGACTTACTAGTAGGTTGCATGAAGCAAACAATGACGCCAGCCGACTGACTGGCAAAGGCAGGCTTAAATAATGCCTCTGATTAGAAACAGGTGAGCGTCCCGACCACCAGAGGCAGGTGAAAACAATAAGCAGCCATGGCAACCAAACTAAACTCGGAGGTGTCACAAACAGGAACTAAAGGAGTCCAAAAACTAACAGAAAATACCAAAACAAATGGTTGTTTTAGACCCCGTCCACCCCCTTTGTCCGCCGGCGCAACGCGACTTAGTACGTGTCACGGCGGGGTTGCAGCTTACTGCGCGGTTCGTTCTCCCGGGATGCAAACAGACGACTCCGGACAGGACTTGCAGGTAGGAACATGATTTAATCTTGAAAATAACGCGAAGTACCAAAAAAACAGAAAACAAGCAAAAGGAATAATGTGTTGATCGCACTCGTAACTAAGCTACCACTTAGCATGGACTAGAAGACAAGCAAACTTACGTGACGAGAGCATGAAGCAAACACTTAGCATAAACTATGGCATGGAACACTCACGAAACAGTGGCATGAAACAAACAAGACTTACTAGTAGGTTGCGTGAAGCAAACAATGACGCCAGCCGACTGACTGGCAAAGGCAGGGTTAAATAATGCCTCTGATTAGAAACAGGTGAGCGTCCCGACCACCAGAGGCAGGTGAAAACAATAAGCAGCCATGGCAACCAAACCAAACTCAGAGGTGTCACAAACAGGAACTAAAGGAGTCCGAGCACCCACGAACAATGACGAGCACCCACGTGGGACTGATGGCAAATTCTTTCTCACCGCCAAGCAAAAACCGCGCATGCTCAGGCCCCTTCTACACTAAGCCGGTTCAGGTTATATATATATATATATATATATATATATATATATGTATGAAATACTTGACTTTCAGTGAATTATATATATATATATATATATATATATATATATATATATATATATATATATATATATATATATATATATATATATATATATATATATATTTATTTTATTTACATAGAAAAAAAAACAAAAAACTTGAATTTCAGTGTTCCGGTGGCTATCCATTAGATTGCAGTATTGTCCTGTTTAACTTCTCCGTTCATGATGAGTATATCATTTCGGCCACCGTGTTCAATGGAGAAGTCTGTTCTACAAAATGTACAGGCAACATACACCTTCCCCTTCGAACTGTCCTGGATGAACTGAAATTCTTGTTTCCATTCGTTTTGGAACTTGCAAGCGTATTTCTTCATGTTGCTCGTCGACGGCGTCGCCATGTCTGTAATTTCCTCGTTCTTCTGCTTCGTCTCCTTGTTGTGTGCGCAGTTGTGCACTCTACTCTCTAAAAGCCCTAGCTGTTATGACGTCATTGGGCAGGCAAGCTGTTTATATTGTGGGAAAGCGGACGTGAGAACAGGCTGTCCCCACTCAGGTCCGCATTGAGCTGGAGGGGGCGTGGCCTCCAGCTCCGGCTGAATACCGGGAGTTTGTCGGGAGAAAATCTCTGCCGGGAGGTTGTCGGGAGAGGCGCTGAATACCGGGATTCTCCCGCTAAAAACGGGAGGGTTGGCAAGTATGTATTATCTGGCGTTTTGTTTCGCAATGTTATGCAAAAGCAACTTTTCTTACCTCCTGGTACCTGCTGAATGTGTATTTGGGATCTGCATAAATCCCGAAAATTGTTGCGCGTCCGCCTTTGTAGTCCGTGCCCACACCGTAGTCGATAAACTTCTTCTTTTTCTCTATCTTCTTGTTATGTGACATTCATCCTCCGCTGTTGCCATTTCTAATATAAAGTAGTGTAAAGTTCTTACTTATATCTGTCAGTAAACTCGCCATGCAAGCGCTAAAACATACCAGTGTAGTGAGTTTACATTATTCACCCAAGGAACTTTAGTTATTAGAGAGTTCCGGTCGGACGGTTTTTCACGGTGTTGTTGTTTCCGGATGAGGAGATGCTGCTCCGTTATTGATTGAAGTAAAGTCTGAATGTCATTAAAACAGTTAGCGCCATCTGTTGACACTTCTTCCACTCCCGTCCTTGCGCGCTACACCGCTACAACAAAGATGACGGGGAGAAGACGCCGTCGAAGGTGAGCCACGTAAATAAGACCGCCCACAAATCGGCGCATCCGGAAGCGACTGTCAGAAAGCGGCTTGAAGATGATGTGTAAAACATCATCTATGCAACATTTTGACCAAAGAACCACCATCACATGGTATGTAGACCATTGATTGATTGATTGAAACTTGTATTAGTAGATTGCACAGTACAGTACATATTCCGTACAATTGACCACTAAATGGTAACACCCGAATAAGTTTTTCAACTTGTTTAAGTCGGGGTCCACGTTAATCAATTCATGGTACTTCCACAAGGAAGTAATAATAATATGACTCCTTTAATGCGCCCTATCTGGTGCGCCTTTTGTATGAAAATAGACCTGACTAGACCCGCTCATCGGCAGTGCGCCTTATAATCCTTATAAGCCCTATGGTCCGGACAATACAGTACTCAGTTGTACACTTGGTTACCTACACCGGGTGTGTTTTGTTTGTTGGCAAGGCTATGCAAACATTTCCTGTTTAGGATGCAACTTTCAACTTTGCTGTCGATACATTATCCATGCATAAGAAGAGTGCATATCAAACGTACGATTTTACTCTTGTAAGATTGCACTTTTGTTGCAATGACTTTATTCTCATCTGCAGTCTACTAAGTGCTGTTGTGGTCTACCTCAACTAGTTTAAACTGCAATAGCTTGAGACGGTTGACCAGCTCCACCCAGCCTCCCCAGGGGTATTTTTTTTTGTCAGACTTGGAGCAGACTAAATCACATATGACTCTACTCCACCTATAATTGGGTCAGCATTTGTATTTATAGTCACGGATCTTTTCTGCAAATATAAAACCGTGGCTCTGAACGGAGTGGTCCTCCCACTAAACACCAGCTATTGTGAGTGCCTTTACATGGGAAAGTCAAAGTGATGTTTAAATAGCCGAAATAATAACATAATGCTGAGCGGTTATGTCAGGTTCCAACACTGATGACATTTATTAAACAAGACAAGAGGCAAAGAATTAAACAGAGACGGAATTCAATTTGGACTCAATATTGAGGAGAGTCGTCTGTACACTGTACCCTTGTACAGTATCTCAGCACGCTCCGCCAAAAGATTGCACGCCTCCCCGTCTTTTATTTTGGACCCTCCCCGACCACATGGCCACCGCTGTTTCCAAAGGACAAAGGTCGCAAAAAAGTTCACAGAAAAGGTCGTAAACGAGTTCAAAAAGAGGTTCGTAAAACAGTCCAAAAAGGAGGTTCAAGAAGAGGTCGCCTGGAGGGGAGTCTGGTCCTGCTTCCTCTCCACTTTGAAGTCCTTCATCTTGCTCCCCCCCCCCCCCCCCCTACACAGTGGAGTTTTACGAGCCTTACTCCTGGTAGGTTTCAAAGACAGCTTTTGTCTTCTCACCAGACCCTCGATGTAAGTTTTTGTGATAATTTAGAAACAATTATTCCAACAGGTTACATACTTGTTCTATTTTATGTGTAATTTGATTAGACCGCAAAATTGTGTTTGTACATTTTATTTTCTAACTTATCCTAAGTTGGACGGCCATTCCACTGAGTTGGTACCATTCGCGTCACTATGAAATAACATGTATAAAAGCAGAGTAAAATGACTGTAAATTATATATTTTTATTGAGCAATATGTCCTTCACCGGTCCTTCATTTTCCTGAGGGAACTCTCCTGAAGGAATCAATAAAGTACTATCTTCACATTGATCAGATTGCATAATTAACTTTAACTCTTGGGGAAAAAAATTGGTTTTACCTGACCTTGCTTCCTAAAGTTAGACTTTGTCATTAAATGTAATGTGATATTTTGTTTTACATATTTGTGTCACTTCTTATCCCAGCAATAAAACAAACTAACAAACAAGTCAAATGAGTTCAACTACTTTTTCGCTCAGTCCTGTTTTATACTGCCGATTCCAATACCGATCATCCATGAGCGAGATCAGCCGATACTGATCACACGTGTTAAAAGTGTATTTTTTCCCATTTATTTATGGTGAGTACTATTGACAGTTTACTAATATCAACACAATATTTAAAGTAGTTCCCTATTCTCTTTTATTACATATTTGTTTGGGCAAAACAAAAGTTAATA
The DNA here is from genome assembly GCF_033978785.1 of Entelurus aequoreus. Classification (NCBI taxonomy): domain Eukaryota; kingdom Metazoa; phylum Chordata; class Actinopteri; order Syngnathiformes; family Syngnathidae; genus Entelurus; species Entelurus aequoreus. The sequence continues at coordinate 81,319,101 of NC_084736.1, forward strand.
GTACACAATAACTCAACAAAATTTTCGGACCATAGGGCGCACCGGATCATAAGGCGCACTGCCGATGAATGGTCTATTTTCAATATTTTTTCATATATAAGGCGCACCGGATTATAAGGTGCATTAAAGGCGACATATTATTAGTATTTTTTGTGGACGAAGATAAGGCATACTTGCCAACCCTCCCGTTTTTAGCGGGAGAATCCCGGTATTCAGCGCCTCTCCCGGCAACCTCCCGGCAGAGATTTTCTCCCGACAAATTCCCGGTATTCAGCCGGAGCTGGAGGCCACGCCCCCTCCAGCTCAATGCGGACCTGAGACTGAGTGGGGACAGCCTGTTCTCACGTCCGCTTTCCCACAATATCAACAGCTTGCCTGCCCAATGAACGGAGAAGTTAAACAGGACAATACTGCCATCTAATGGATAGCCACCGGAACACTGAAATTCAAGTATTTAAATTTTTATATATATATATATATATATATATATATATATATATATATATATATATATATATATATATATATATATATATATATATATATATATATATATATATATATGAAATATATATGAAATACTCGAGTTGGTGAATTCTAGCTGTAAATAACCCCCCCCCACCTCCCGATATTAGAGGTCTCAAGGTTGACAAGTATGAGATAATATGTCTTACCTTATACACACACCATAATAATACTCCTATGTTGAAACACATCAAGCGGTGTGGCTTCACAGCTTACCAAAGTCGTACTAAAACATTTTGATAGATTTTTGAGCGCCGTGTGTAATGTTCTATATTTTCAATGGAACGTATAAAATGTTGGTGTTGTTTACTTGAGTCATATTGCAGTCGACACGTATCTCTTATGTGTGACTGCCATCTACCGGTCGCTATTATCATTTCACCATGTACCAAATAAAATAGCTTCGAGGTCGGTAAGCACAACCAAAATCATTCCGTACTCCGTCTGTCGAGTTTTGAGGAAATGAAAGGATTTTGAGTGCGCCTTATAGTCCGGAGAATACGGTAATCTGTCCACAGTCTGTTAGTTGCAGATTCATGTTGTGCAACTATGACACCCACATGTAATCTGCAGACAGCTGGCGACACGGAACTGGGACTCAAAGCACAAGCATATTACAAATGTTTATACCAATGTTTTACCTAAGCATCACCAGAAGGTAAATTGTGACCCACCTCATTATCACAAGTCTGCCCGAGGCCCCGCCCCCATTAAGACCTTTCACCTCTCAGTTTAAACCTGCTTTCCAGCCGGCGTGTGCGTGCCATTCACCCTTTTCAGCTCAGCTGTGCTTGTAATTAACAGAATTATGTCAGCGTTTGCATGACGGAGCTGAGAAATTACAAACAAGCGCTTTACCACGGGGGCCTCAAAAGCCGTTTTTTTCCACGGGTTTGTCCAGGAATCTGAAGGACTCTACTGGTCCCGAGTTGTAAGACGGCCACACACACCCAGTCAGTCAGTCATTAGGACCCGGGGTGTGGTGGGAGCACAGCCTACCTCAACCAAAATAGAGCCAAGCTCCCGCCCTACTAATCCCAGATGAACAGGTGCTGCTATTTCTAGGACCAAAATCCTCTCCAATCCACCCATTGGAATCCCCAGGCGCTCTCCCCTCTCCCGACATGTTTCTCCTCTTTTACTCACCGCTTTGCGACTCACCGCTTAAAAGAGCCATTGCTTCCAAATTCTCAACAAAGTACAAGAAGCAGCAACAATGGAAAAATAGAGCAAAAGGATATTATGTAAGAAAAATATTATGTAATTAATTACTATTATTAATATTATGTAAGAATTATTATTAATATTATGTAAGAAAAATATTATGTAATTAATTACTATTATGAATGTTATGTAAGAATTAGTATTAATATGTAAGAAAAATATTGTGTAATTAGTTACTATTATTAATATTATGTAAGAATTATTATTAATATTATGTAAGAAAAATATTATGTAATTAATTACTATTATTAATATTATGTAAGAATTGTTATTAATATTACATAAGAAAAATACTATGTAATTAATTACTATTATTAATATTATGTAAGAATTATTATGTAAGAAAAATAGTATGTAATTACTATTATTAATATTATGTAAGAATGAGTATTAATATGTAAGAAAAATATTGTGTAATTAGTTACTATTATTAATATTATGTAAGAATTTTTATTAATATTATGCAAGAAAAATATTATGTAATGCATTACTATAATTAATATTATGTAAGAATTATTATTAATATTACATAAGAAAAATACTATGTAATTAATTACTATTATTAATATTATGTAAGAATTATGTAAGAAAAATATTATGTAATTAATTACTATTATTAATATTATGTAAGAATTGCTATTAATATTATGTAAGAAAAATATTATGTAATTAATTACTATTATTAAAGTTATGTACGACTTATTATTATGTAAAACAAATATGTAATTAATTACTGTTATTAATATTATTTAATAATTATGATTAATATTATGTAAGAAAAATATTATGTAATTAATTACTATTATTAATATTATGTAAGAATTATTATTAATATTATGTGAGAAAAATATTATGTAATTAATGACTATTATTCATATTATGTAAGAATTATTATTAATATTATGTAAGAAGAATATTATGTAATTAATTACTATTATTCATATTGTGTAAGAATAATTATTAATATTATGTAAGAAAAATATAATGTAATTAATTACTATTATTAAAATTATGTAAGAATTATTATTAATATTATGTAAGAAAAATATAATGTATTTAATTACAATTATTAATATTATGTAGGAATTATTATTAATATTATGTAAGAAAAATATTATGTAATTAATTACTATTATTAATATTATGTAAGATTTATTATTAATATTATGTAAGAAAACTATTATGTAATTAATTACTATTATTAATATTATGTAATAATTATTATTAATATTATGTAAGAAAAATTTTATAAAATTAATTACTATTATTACTATTTTGTAAGAATGATTATTATGTAAGAAAATATTATGCAATTAATTACTATTATTAATGTTATGTAAGAATTATTATTAATATTATGTAAGACAAATATTATGTAATTAATTACATTATTCATATTATGTAAGAATTATTATTAATATTATGTAAGAAAAATATTATGTAATTCATTACTATTGTTAATATTATGTAATAATTATTATTAATATTATGTAAGAAAAATATTATGTAATTCATTACTATTATTAATACTCCGCGACCTCAAAAGGGACAAGCGGTAGAAAATGGATGAATAATATTATGTAATAATTATTATTAATATTATGTAAGAAAAATATTATGTAATTAATTACTATTATTAATATTATGTAAGAATTATTATTAATATTATGTGAGAAAAATATTATGTAAAAATTTACTATTATTAATATTATGTAAGAATGTGTATTAATATGTAAGAAAAATATTATGTAATTAATTACTATTATTAATATTATGTAAGAAAAATACATATGTTAATACTATAATTTTTTATTACGCATATTTGCTTTAAATACAGTCGTGGTCAAAAGTTTACATACACTTGTAAAGAACATAATGTCATGGCTGTCTTGACTTTCCAATCATTTCTTTTAAGACGAGTGGTCAAAAATTCAACCAGAAGCTTGTGGATGGCTACCAAAAGTGCCTTATTATGGAATGGAAAATGCCACAATATGTTACTGCATATGTCAGCAGCTAAATTAGGAGTCTTTGTTTGTTTACTTACTACTAAAAGACAAGTTGTCTAGTATGTTCACTGTTTTATTTAAGGACAGACTTGCAATAATAAACATATGTTTAATGCACCCTAAGATTTTTTGGTTAAAATAAAGCCAATAATGCCATTTTTGTGGTCCCCTTTATTTAGGAAAGTACCGAAAAGTATCAAAATAATTTTGGTACCGGTACCAAAATATAGGTACTGGGACAACACTAGGTTGAAGTGTAGAAAAAGCAAAGAGGATGGAAGTGTGCTGCACTTGTTGTGCAGACACGTGTGTGATGGAGGTGTTTGTTGCAACCAGGGAGCTAATTAGCGAGAATGTTTCTGAAGCAGCACACGTTTATAATCTTTATCTGCACCATCGGCAGCTGCACAAAGTCCACGTTGCGGAGGATTGAAGGTTTGCGATTGTCCTTGACGAGCTCAGGTTCCTTGAGGGGAAATATGAAATACACTTTTATCTTGACAATATGGTGAGGGTCCATTTTTGACAGGGATGATGTAATGACACAGTCATCACATGTTTTTACAGAAAGCAGCTTAGTTTTAGTTTTAGCTATGCTTAGCTTAACTTAACAGTTAGAGATGCTACCTCAGTAGAAGCATGTGAGTCCCATCTTAAAACTCACTTGTATACTCTAGCCTTTAAATAGACCCCCTTTTAGACCAGTTGATCTGCCCTTTCTTTTTGTCTCCACTCAAGATGATCTCCTGCTGGCCCCACTATGGACTGGACTATCTCACTATTATGTTAGATCCACTATGGACTGGACTCTCACACTATTATGTTAGATCCACTATGGACTGGACTCTCACACTATTATGTTAGATCCACTATAGACTGGACTCTCACACTATTATGTTAGATCCACTATGGACTGGACTCTCACTATTATGTTAGATCCACTATGGACTGGACTCTCACTATTATGTTAGATCCACTATGGACTGGACTCTCACACTATTATGTTAGATCCTCTATGGACTGGACTCTCAATATTATGTTAGATCCACTATGGACTGGACTCTCACACTATTATGTTAGATCCACTATGGACTGGACTCTCTCACTATTATGTTAGATCCACTATGGACTGGACTCTCACTATTATGTTAGATCCACTATGGACTGGACTCTCACACTATTATGTTAGATCCACTATGGACTGGACTCTCACTATTATGTTAGATCCACTATGGACTGGACTCTCACAATATTATGTTAGATCCACTATGGACTGGACTCTCACACTATTTTGTTAGATCCACTATGGACTGGACTCTCACACTATTAACTAGATCCACTATGGACTGGACTCTCACAATATTATGCTAGATCCACTATGGACTGGACTCTCACACTATTAACTAGATCCACTATGGACTGGACTCTCACAATATTATGCTAGATCCACTATGGACTGGACTCTCACACTATTAACTAGATCCACTATGGACTGGACTCTCACACTATTATGTTAGATCCACTATGGACTGGACTCTCACACTATTATGTTAGATCCACTATGGACTGGACTCTCACACTATTATGCTAGATCCACTATGGACTGGACTCTCACACTATTAACTAGATCCACTATGGACTGGACTCTCACACTATTATGTTAGATCCACTATGGACTGGACTCTCACACTATTATGCTAGATCCACTATGGACTGGACTCTCACACTATTAACTAGATCCACTATGGACTGGACTCTCACACTATTATGTTAGATCCACTATGGACTGGACTCTCACACTATTATGTTAGATCCACTATGGACTGGACTCTCACACTATTATGTTAGATCCACTATGGACTGGACTCTCACAGTTTAGTTGCAGGAATGATAAGTTGTCTGATCATGGTATAAATGTGTAAAAGGTAAGGGTCGTAGAGGGAGTAGACATTATGAATGTAATGTTTGGGGGAGGAGGGGGTAAGCTCGAGAGATCCTGGGGCTAGTCCAAGGAGACAGATCTATTCACGTGAGCACAATCACCTCCTTTTTGGATGTGAATCTTGCACTCTGGCTTTTGTTGCACACACAATGCATGGCCTGCATCAGCTCAGCCATATTGAAATGAAATACAAGGCCAGGGTGAGTTGGGAGTCTTGGACGCCATTCCAGTCCAGATCCACTTCAAAACTGCTGTTTGCTTTTCGTGACCTGACCTGGTGAGTTCACCATGGCGAGCAGAGGAGGTCGAGACCTGGATTGAACTGGAATGCATGCTGGTGTAGGTACTACCAATGTAAGCTGCACAATGTGCACAGTTTCCCATACCTGATACAGTGTTGGCGCTAGGCATTTTCAGAACGGGGTTGCTAGTTAGAAACACCGCAAAGTAACAACAATTTGGAGGAAATAAGATGATTGCAAAGCCAAATAATATTTTTTTCTTCAAACCGAATGGGCAAGATGCCAAATTTGTTGGAAAGTGATAGCGAAACTGGGGGAACATTTTTTTCCATTGTGGAACGCTCTCCCTGACCATCTGAGGGCACCACAGACTGTGGATGCTTTTAAAAAAGGCTTAAAAACCCTTCTTTTTTTTAAAAAAAAGGTTTTTTTTTATATATATGTGTGCTAGCTCTAGCTGTTAGGCTGTTCTAGTTTTTATTTGTATTTTATTTTATTTTATTTTTTGTATTGTTATTTTTAATGCACTGTAGCACTTTGAGGTTGTTTGCTCAATGTAAAGTGCTTTTACAAATAAAATCTGTTATTATTATTATTATAGCGAAACTGGGGGAAAACATTTTTCCACTGTGGAACGCTCTCCCTGACCACCTGAGGGTACCGCAGACTGTGGATGCTTTTAAAAAAGGCTTAAAAACCCTTCTTTTTTTTTAAAAAAAAAAAAGCTTTTTTCTTATATAAATGTGTGCTAGCTCTAGCTATTAGGCTGTTCTAGTTTTTATTTGTATTTTATTTTATTTTATTTTTTGTATTGTTATTTTTTAATGCACTGTAGCACTTTGAGGTTGTTTGCTCAATGTAAAGTGATTTTACAAATAAAAACTGTTATTATTATTATTATAGCGAAACTGGGGGAAAACATTTTTCCACTGTGGAACGCTCTCCCTGACCACCTGAGGGCACCACAGACTGTGGATGCTTTTAAAAAAGGCTTAAAAACCCTTCTTTAAAAAAATAAAAAAATAAAATAAAGCCTTTTTTTATATATATGTGTGCTAGTTCTATCTATCAGGCTGTTTTAGCTTTTATTTTTATTTTGTGTAATTTTTTTATTTATTAAAATATTTTTTTTAAATTTTTTTAATGCACTGCAGCACTTTGAGGTTGTTTGCTCAATGTAAAGGCTTTTTATATATATATATATATATATATATATATATATATATATATATATATATATATATATATATATATATATATATATATATATATATATATATATATATATATATATATATATATATATATATATGTGCTAGTTCTAGCTATTAGGCTGTTCTAGTTTTTATTTCCATCCATCCATTTTTCTACCGCTTATTCCCTTCGGGGTCACGGGGGGCGCTGGAGCCTATCTCAGCTACTACCTGGGGATAGGTTGATTGGCAACACTAAATGGTCCCTAGTGTGTGAATGTGAGTGTGAATGTTGTCTGTCTATCTGCGTTGGCCCTGCGATGAGGTAGCGACTTGTCCAGGGTGTACCCCGCCTTCCGCCCGATTGTAGTTTTTATTTGTATTTTAGTTTTAGTTCAACTTGAGCATGGGGAGCATTCACATGCAATTCCTTCAGGAATCGCCTCAACTAGTCCGTCTATAAAATGGTTATAAGTACACCTCTGCATAACCTTGTGAGTTTATTAACATTAAAGGAAACAACACACCTCGTCTCCCACCGTGGTTACAGTGGAGCCACGTGCTACATACGCTTGGTCATATTCTGGTACAGGTTTAGGTGTGTGTGTGTGTGTGTGTGCACTTGTCTCACCATCCTTGTGCGGACATACACTTGACAAACCACCCTTTCTGTGAGGACCTTTTGACTTGTGAGGACATTTGCCTGGTCCTCACAACTACAGAAGTAAAATATTTATTTTACTTTGTGTGTTTTGCATTCTGAAGTGAGGTTGCAACTCTCTACTCCCATCTAGGGCTAGATGTATTTTTTTCATCATTCTAGCTATAGTGGAAAGGGGGGCCCTCACAACCTACTAACCAAACGTGGGTCCACACAAAGTAGGCAAGACTTGTGTGTGTGTGTGTGTGCGTGTATGTGTGTGTGTGTGTGTGTGTGTGTGTGTGTGTGTGTGTGTGTGTGTGTGTGTGTGTGTGTGTGTGTGTGTGTGTGTGTGTGGAGGTGTTGCTGCTGAAGTGTCTCTGTGTGATGTAGAGATAATGTCACCTGATGGGACGCCTTTGAAGCGGGACTATTCTTGATCCGTTTCCATCTACCTGGCTGGGCTATAAATAAATACTAAAAACAGATTTCTCTTCCTGTCTTTTTTTACGCTCAGTACTTTGCTGACAGTCGCCAGGAGATGGGGGGGTGGGGGGTGTGAGGGGGGCTTCTTATTCCGTCTGCAGAATAGGGAATGAATTGTTCCTGTGTCAGCCTCTCCGAGCCATTGATCATAAAAGCCAGCCGGTCTAAAATTACATCGACGTGATGGTGATTTGCAGCTCGGTGGATTTAATAGGACAACAGCATATCTCGATCAGCGAGGCGTGCACGTCCTCGCCCTCCTCGCGTCACATGAACGAGCATGAAAGCTTCACTGTGAACGCGTCGGCGCGAAAAGACGGTCCCTCATTAAGCCGACCGCGGACGCGGAAAGGAAGCGTCTTTCACCATGGCAACGGTTCTCTTCTTCATTCACAACCTCCCGAGAGTTGGGATCGTCCCCCCCCCCCCCCCACCCCCCGGCCCTCGGACTCCCTTCGACGAACAGTCCGTGAGTCAGAGCGTGTTACATGAACACATACAGTATTCACCGAAGCCGCCAATAAAAGGTGCAGCCGCTCACCCCCTCCCTCGGTCAATGAATGAATGAATGGAGGTACTATTGGTCAGCTTACCGTGGAAAATATGAGGAGGTAGGAGAACGAGAACGGTTGAAAAACTCCTTTGGATATGATTTATGCGCGTGACGTTAAATGCTTTGTGCTATGTTAACCAGGGGTCTCCGACACACGCACCGGCACGCACTTTAATGTGGAAATTTGATGTTAGTGCAGCCCGCGAGTTTTGAATGAATGGCACTTGATAGCGTCATACTTGCCAACCCTCTCATTTTTCCCGGGAGCCTCCCGAATATCAGAGCGTGATGACACTACATTTGGCGCCCTCTACAGTCTGCCCTAACAGTGTACCTGCTCGACCACACGTAGAATGCAGTTTCAGCTTGCTCACGTAAGTGACAGCAAGGCGTACTAACTCAGCAGCCACACATCTTACACTGACGGTACCAATACCCAGAATCCCATGCAGCCCTAACTCTTCCGCTCAACCAACGCACGGAGAGGGGGGGGGGGGGGGTTGATGTGTGGGGGGATTTGGTGGTAGCGGGGGTGTATAATGTAGACCGGAAGAGTTAGGGCTGCATGGGATTCTGGGTAATGGTTGTGTTGTGTTTATGTTGTGTTACGGTGGGATGTTCTCCAGAAATGTGTTTTTCATTCTTTTTTGGTGTGGGTTCACAGTGTGGCGCATATTTGTAACGTAACAATGTTAAAGTTGTTTGATACGGCTACCGTCAGTGTAAGCTGTGTGGCTGATGACTAAGTATGCTTTGCTGTCTCCTGTGTGTGCAAGTAATAACAACATGCAACATGTGGCTGGACTGGCACGCTGTATGTAAATGCTATAGAGGACAATTACTGCAGTGCAATTAGGGCACGCCCTTTATTTAGTAATTAGAGTGTAAATAGGATTATTTTTTCCCTGGGAGTAATCTATGAGAGACACTGAGATCCATAAATCTCCTGGGAAAATCGGGGGGGTCGGCATGTATGTAGCTGAGCCACATCAGAGTGGTCAAGGAGCCGCATGCGGCTCCGGAGCCGCGGGTTGCCGACCCCTGGCCTAGCCGATGCTTGCCGCCAAACCCACGGATGAAGTCCTTCGTCGCGCTGTCGATCGCTGGAACGCAGGTGAGCACGGGTGTTGATGGGAAGATGAGGGCTGGCTGGCGTAGGTGGAGCGCTAATGTTTTTATCATAGTTCTGTGAGGTCCGGTTGCTAAGTTGCTAAATTAGCCTTAGCGTCGTTTGCAACAGCATTGTTAAGCCTTACCAGGCTGAGAATTTTTAACCGTGTAGTTACATGTACATGGTTTAATAGTATTGATCTTCTGTCTATCCTTCCAGTCAGGGATTTATTTATTTTGTTTCTATCTTCATTTGAGAACGATGCTATCACGTTAGCTCAGTAGCTAAGTGTGTCACCGACGTATTGTCGTGGGGATAAAAGTCACTTTAAATGTCCATTTCGCGTGCTCGACTCTCATTTTCAAGAGGATATAGTATCCGAGGTGGTTTAAAATACAAATCCGTGATCCACGATAGAAAAAGGAGAGTGTGGAATCCAATGAGCCAGCTTGTACCTAAGTTACGGTCAGAGCGAAAAAAGATACGTCCATCACTGCCTCTCTAGTCCTTCACTGTAACGTTCCTCATCTACGAATCTTTCATCCTCGCTCAAATTAATGGGGTAATCGTCGCTTTGTTGCTCCGAATCTCTCGCTCCATTGTAAACAATGGGGAATTGTGAGGAATACTAGCTCCTGTGACGTCACGCTACTTCCGCTACAGGCAAGGCTTTTTTTATCAGCGAGCAAAAGTTGCGAACTTTATCGTCGATTTTCTCTACTAAATCCTTTCAGCAAAAATATGGCAATATCGCGAAATGATCAAGTATGACACATAGAATGGATCTGCTATTCCCGTTTGAATAAAAAAAATTAATTTCAGTAGGCCTTTAACTTTAGAATTTGATGCCAGCAACACGTGACAAAGAAGTTGGGAAAGGTGGCAATAAATACTGATAAAGTAAGCCCCTGCTTATTTCAGCAAGACAATGCCAAGCTACGTGTTACAACAGCGTGGCTTCGTAAAAAAAAAGAGAGCGGATACGTTCCTGGCCCGCCTGCGGTCCAGACCTGTCTCCCGTCGAAAATGTGTGGCGCATTATGAAGCGTAAAATACGACAGCGGAGACCCCCGGACTGTTGAACGACTGAAGCTCTACGTAAAACAAGAATGGGAAAGAATTCCACTTTCAAAGCTTCAACAATTAGTTTCTTCAGTTCCCAATCGTTTATTGAGTGTTGTTAAAAGAAATGGTGATGTAACACAGTGGTGAACATGTTCTTTCCCAAATACTTTGGCACGTGTTGCAGCCATGAAATTCTAAGTTAAAGGCCTACTGAAAGCCACTACTAGCGACCACGCAGTCTGATAGTTTATATATCAATAAAGAAATCTTAACATTGCAACACATGCCAATACGGCCGGGTTAACTTATAAAGTGACATTTTAAATTTCCCGCCTGAAAACGTCTCGGTATGATGACGTATGCGCGTGACGTAGCCAGTAGAACAGAGGTATGGCTTCCACATTGAAGCCAATACGAAATAGCTGTTTTCATCTCATTATTCCACAGTATTCTGGACATCTGTGTTGGTGAATCTGTTGCAATTTGTTCATTGCATTATGAAGAAAGAAGCCGAGCAAGCTAAGAAGAAAGTCGGTGCGAAGTGGACGTATTTTGCGAGGGAAGTCAGCAACACAACACAGTCGGTGTTTCATTGTTTACATTCCCCAAAGATGCAGTCAAGATCGAAGAACGCGGACAACAGAGACTCGACTTTGACTTCGTTAACAGACGCAGACGCGATACCGTGAGTACGCTTCCAATCATTTGATCGCTTGCTATAATATGCTCGAGCTAGGAGCTAGGAGCTAGCATAACAAACATCTAGGTGTTTGTTATGCTAGCTCCTAGCTCCTAGCTCCTAGCTACTAGCTCGAGCTATAACTAGCTCGAGCTAGTAGCTAGGAGCTAGGAGCTAGCATAACAAACACCTAGGTGTTTGTTACGCGGGATTAATTTGTGGCATATTAAATATAAGCCTGGTTGTGTTGTGGCTAATAGAGTATATATATGTCTTGTGTTTATTTACTGTTGTAGTCATTCCCAGCTGAATATCAGGTCCCACCCGCGCGCTTCCAAACATTTGATTGCTTGCCCGTATGTGCGTGTCACGTACGTAACTTTGGTTAAATATATAAGCTTTATGAACCTTGGGTTAGGTGAACGGTTGTTTGGGCTGAGTGAGTGTGTGTGTTGTGCAGGTGTTTGAATTGTATTGGCTCGTTATATATACGGGATCCCGTCCATATTACCCGCTTGAGCTATAACTAGCTCGAGCTAGTAGCTAGTAGCTAGGAGCTAGCATAACAAACACCTAGGTGTTTGTTATGCAGGATTAATTTGTGTCATATTAAATATGAGCCTGGTTGTGTTGTGGCTAATAGAGTATATATATGTCTTGTGTTTATTTACTGTTGTAGTCATTCCCAGCTGAATATCAGGTCACCCCCGGCTCTCACAGCATCTTCCCTATCTGAATAGCTTCCACTCCCCACTAGTCCTTCACTTGCACTTTCCTCATCCACAAATCTTTCATCCTCGCTCAAATTAATGGGGAAATCGTCGCTTTCTCGGTCCGAATCTCTCTCACTTCATGCGGCCATCATTGTAAACAATAGGGAACTTTGCGTATATGTTCAACTGACTACGTCACGCTACTTCCGGTAGGGGCAAGCCTTTTTTTTTATCAGATACCAAAAGTTGCAATCTTTATCGTCGTTGTTCTATACTAAATCCTTTCAGCAAAAATATGGCAATATCGCAAAATGATCAAGTATGACACATAGAATAGATCTGCTATCCCCGTTTAAATAAAAAAAATTCATTTCAGTAGGCCTTTAAATATTATTTGCAAAAAAAAAATTAAGTTTATGAGTTTGAACATCAAATATGTTGTCTTTGTAGTGCATTCAACTGAATATGGGTTAAAAAGATTTGCAAATCATTGTATTCCGTTTATATTTACATCTAACACCATTTCCCAACTCATATGGAAACGGGGTTTGTAAGTAAGGATGTTGAGCTCCGACAATTTCCGTCTTTATAGATCTGGTACCACAGTGTTTCCACTCCTCAAGGTTTTGGGACGTGAACTCTGCACAAGGCTTGGTTGTGACAGGGGTTGCAAAATTCCGGGAATATTCAAAGTTGGAAACTTTCCACAGGAATTAACGGGCCTACCGTAATTTCCGGACTATAAGCCGCACCTGACTATAAGCCGCACCAGCTAAATTTAGGGGAAAATACAGATAGCTCCATATATAAGCCGCACCCGACTATAAGCCGCAGGGTTTTGATGTGTAATTAGCGTAGTATATAGGGGTTCCTGCTACCACGGAGGGGATTGTCGGGACAGAGATGACTGTTTGGGAACGCAAAGCGTCCCATTTATTAACAATAAATCTTTCAATCATTCAATCAAACTTTCACATCTTTGACATGGCGAACAGCATTCGTGCAGAGTACAAATAATACAACGGTGCAAAGTAATACAAAGTGCTCGCCTGTACGTTATCAAAATAACCAGCCTACCGGTATATGAAAAGTCAGTCTTTAATCATTGTGTCATCGTCTTCCTCCTGCGTACTAAAACCACCGAAATCCTCTTCGTCGGTGTCGGAGAAGAACAGGCCGTATATAAGCCGCACCCTTGTATAAGCCGCAGGGACCAGAACGAGGGGGAAAAGTAGCGGCTTATAGTCCGGAAATTACGGTATATGGGAATTAACAAGAATTAATGAGAATAAACATTCTTATTAACCCTTGTGTAATGTTCACATTGTTGTTACTCAGCCAGCGTTTGTGGGTCTGATGGACCCGTTGCATTTTGTGGCTTTTAATGCCTCAAAATCAAACAATTTTATGTTAAAATACTAGGGGTGTAACGGTACGTGTATTTGTATTGAACCGTTTCGGTACGGGGGTTTTCGGTTCAGTTCGGAGGTGTACCGAACGAGTTTCCACACAGACATATTAAGTAGCGTAACGCACGTTGTGTAAACAATGCACACCGAGGCACAACACACGGCATGCTAGCAGCTAACGGGCTAGGATAGACTGACCATACGTCCTCTTTTCACCGGACATGTCCTCTTTTGCGGAGCTGTCAGGGCGGAGTTTCTTAAATGCCTCAAATGTCCGGCATTTTGAGTTAGGGTTGCGTGTATTTTCAATGTACGTCCAGGGTTAAGAAGGGGTTGAAAACAAAACAAACAGCAGCATTGGTGAGGGAGGGGCAGAGACAGAGAGAGAGAGAGAGTTATGATAAACGCGCATGCGTCGCCAGGCTCTGCTTTTTATCCATAGATTTATCACATTTAATTTTTTATTATCTATAGCAGGGGTGTCGAAAGTGTGCCCCCGGAGGCCATTTGCGGCCCACAGCTAATGTTTTAAAGGCCCACGGCATATTCTAAAAATGCTATTCAAATGAACAAAAACATAACAAAAGTGAAATAAAAAAGCTTAAAGGTTAAATGTCATTTAGAAAAAGTTACAATGTTGACTAATAAAACAAAGCTGTTTTTTTCTTCTTTCAAACTGTCATTGCTCAAAACATAATATTGAATCAAAATCAATGTTATGATGAATTATTGACCTATCCAAGGTTCCCATTACTTCACATCAAATATTACACTAAGAAAAATATTTTTGGTGGAAGATTTTGCAAATTTGGTAAATAAATAACCCAAAAATGTATATTTTGTTGTTTTCTTACTGTACCGAAAATGAACCGAGGTACGTACCGAACCGAAATGTTTGTGTACCGTTACACCTCTAATATATACAATGTATTTGTATAAATAATCAATCTACGATCACCTTTAATGTACTGTAAGATTTGTTGTTAAAATAAAGCCATTAATGCCATTTTTTTGTGGTCTTGGACTTAGACTTAGACCAACTTTAATGATCCACAAAGGAAATTGTTCAACACAGTAGCTCAGTTACATTGATGGAAAGTGTAAGGATGGAAAGGACAATGCAGGTATAAATAGACTAATATAGCGATAAAAAAATCTAACATATATACGAATATACACATAATATGTGTACAGAATAATATATATACATATATATTATATTATGTCTATAACATACACTACCGTTGAAAAGTTTGGGGTCACATTGAAATGTCCTTATTTTTCAATGAAGATAACTTTAAAGTAGGGATGTCCGATAATGGCTTTTTGCCGATATCCGATATGCCGATATTGTCCAACTCTTTAATTACCGATACCGATATCAACCGATATATACAGTCGTGGAATTAATACATTATTATGCCTAATTTGGACAACCAGGTATGGTGAAGATAAGGTACTTTTTAAAAAAATGAATCAAATAAAATAAGATAAAAAATAAAAAATATTTTCTTGAATAAAAAAGAAAGTAAAACAATATAAAAACAGTTACATAGAAACTAGTAATTAATGAAAATTTGTAAAATTAACTGTTAAAGGTTAGTATTATTAGTGGAGCAGCAGCACGCACAATCATGTGTGCTTACGGACTGTATCCCTTGCAGACTGTATTGATATATATTGATATATAATGTAGGAAGCAGAATATTAATAACAGAAAGAAACAACCCTTTTGTGTGAATGAGTGTAAATGGGGGAGGGAGGTTTTTTGGGTTGGTGCACTAATTGTAAGTGTATCTTGTGTTTTTTATGTGGATTTAATACAAATAAAAATTTTTTTTAAAAAAAACGATACTGATAATAAAAAAAACGATACCGATAATTTCCGATATTACATTTTAACGCATTTATCGGCCGATAGATATTATCGGACATCTCTACTTTAAACTAGTCTTAACTTTAAAGATATACACTCTATACATTGCTAATGTGGTAAATGACTATTCTAGATGCAAATGTCTGCTTTTTGGTGCAATATCTACATAGGTGTATAGAGGCCCATTTCCAGCAACTATCAATCCAGTGTTCTAATGGTACAATGTGTTTGCTCATTGGCTCAGAAGGCTAACTGATGATTAGAAAACCCTTGTGCAATCATGTTCACACATCTGAAAATACTTTAGCTCGTTACAGAAGCTGCAAAACTGACCTTCCTTTGAGCAGATTGAGTTTCTGGAGCAGGGGTCACCAACCTTTTTGAAACCAAGAGCTACTTCTTGGGTACTGATTAATGCGAAGGGCTACCAGTTTGATACACACTTAAATAAATTGCCAGAAATAGCCAATTTGCTCAATTTACCTTTAACTCTATGTTGTTATTATTAATAATTAATGATATTTACACTTAATTGAACGGTTTAAAAGAGGAGAAAACACGAAAAAAATGACAATTAAATTTTGAAACATAGTTTATCTTCAATTTCGAATCTTTAAAATTCTAAATTCAACCGGAAAAAAGAAGACAAAAACTTAAAAAAATAATTTATGGAACATTATTAGTAATTTTTCCTGATTAAGATTAATTTTAGAATTTTGATGACATGTTTTAAATAGGTTAAAATCCAATCTGCACTTTGTTAGAATATATAACAAATTGGACCAAGCTATATTTCTAACAAAGACAAATCATTATTTCTTCTAGATTTTCCAGAACAAAAATTTTAAAATAAATTCAAAAGACTTTGAAATAAGATTTAAATTTGATTCTACAGATTTTCTAGATTTGCCAGAATAATTTTTTTGAATTTTAATCATAATAAGTTTGAAGAAATATTTCACAAATATTCTTCGTCGAAAAAACAGAAGCTAAAATGAAGAATTAAATTACAATTTATTTATTATTCTTTACAATAAAAAAAAAATACATTTACTTGAACATTGATTTAAATTGTCAGGAAAGAAGAGGAAGGAATTTAAAAGGTAAAAAGGTATATGTGTTTAAAAATCCTAAAATCATTTTTAAGGTTGTATTTCTTCTCTAAATGTGTCTTTCTGAAAGTTATAAGAAGCAAAGTAAAAAAATTAATGAATTTATTTAAACAAGTGAAGACCAAGTCTTTAATATATTTTCTTGGATTTTCAAATTCTATTTGAGTTTTGTCTCTCTTAGAATTAAAAATGTCGGGCAAAGCGAGACCAGCTTGCTAGTAAATAAATACAATTCTAAAAATAGAGGCAGCTCACTGGTAAGTGCTGCTATTTGAGCTATTTTTAGAACAGGCCGGCGGGCTACTCATCTGGTCCTTACGGGCTACCTGGTGCCCGCGGGCACCGCGTTGGTGACCCCTGTTCTGGAGCATCACATTTGTGGGGTCAATTAAACGCTCAAAATGGCCAGAAAAAGAGAACTTTCATCTGAAACTCGACAGTCTTTTCTTGTTCTTAGAAATAAAGGCTATTCCACAAAATTGTTTGGGTGACCCCAAACTTTTGAACGGTAGTGTATATATATATATATATATATATATATATATATATATATATATATATATATATATATATATATATATATATATATATATATACTAAAGACCATGTACAATATTACAGTATATACAGTATATGTGACAGGAGCAGCATAAAATAGAGAGTAGATCCAGCAGGAAATAGAAAATAGACATTATACATACATTATTTATTTAGAAAAGCACCGAAAAGCATCGAAATAATTTCGGTACCGGTACCAAAATATTGGTATGGGGACAACACCACCCTAATTGCAACGTATTGATGCTGATACATGCTGCTGGATGATATCAACAGCCATGGTTGCATCCTGATATTGAACACTTTTTGAGCAAGCTAACTGTAAAAGATCCATGAAACAAGGAGATGTTAGCCGGACTCGGTCGCCCCAGGAAGTGAACGCCTCTGCCTTTTCAGAGGACTCTACCGTGTGATACTGATTACTCTTGAGGGACTGATTGCTCACCAGCCGGCTGCACATTCTGCGTCATCTGCATCCAATTATTATCAGCGGCATTGAACTCTTCCACAGGGCGAGAATGAATCGACGTATTCAGCGCAGCTATAGTTGGTTGGATGGCGTCACAAACAGGTCATGTGACTTTGGGGGCTAAGGGCTCTTTTAGTGCAACACTTCTTGTGAGCAGGTCTAAAAGTGATTCATTGCAGGCCAGGGCCTGAATGTGTGTCGGTTAAATGTTGCTGCCGTCTGACTGAAATAGAGCAAGGTCTTCTTACGTTTAGTGGATATACAGTCATGGTCAGAAGTGTACATACACTTGTAAAGGACATCATGTCATGGCTGTCTGGAGTTTCCAATCATTTCTACAACTCTTATTGTTTTGTGATTGGAGCACATAAAAAACATTCATAAAGTTTGGTTCTTTTTTTAATTTATTATAGGTCTACTGTAGGGCTGCAACTAACGATTCATTTGATAATCGATTAATCTGTCGATTATTATTTCGATTAATCAATTGCAGTGTTTCCCATAAACTGACAAGATACCTGTGGCGGTGGGGGCGTGGCTATGGGCGTGGTCACCACGACACATACTTGCCAACCCTCCCGTTTTTAGCGGGAGAATCCCGACAAACTCCCGGTATTCAGCCGGAGCTGGAGGCCACGCCCCCTCCAGCTCAATGCGGACCTGAGTGGGGACAGCCTGTTCTCACGTCCGCTTTCCCACAATATAAACAGCTTGCCTGCCCAATGACGTCATAACATCTAGGGCTTTTAGAGAGTAGAGTGCACAACTGCGCACACAACAAGGAGACGAAGCAGAAGAACGAAGAAGTTACAGACATGGCGACGCCGTCGACGAGCATGATGAAGAAATATGCTTGCAAGTTTCAAAACGAATGGAAACAAGAATTTCAGTTCATCCAGGACAGTTTGAAGGGGAAGGTGTATGTTGCCTGTACATTTTGTAGAACAGACTTCTCCATTGAACACGGTGGCCGAAATGATATACTCATCATGAACAGAGAAGTTAAACAGGACAATACTGCCATCTAATGAAATTCAAGTATTTATTTATTTTTCTATGTAAATAAAATTAAAAAAAAATAAAATAAATAAAAAAATTAAAAAAATAAAAATAAAATATACATATAGCTAGAATTAACTGAAAGTCAAGTATTACATACATACATATATATATATATATATATATATATATATATATATATATATATATATATATATATATATATATATATATATATATATATATATATATATATATATATATATATATATATATATATATAAAATACTCGAGTTGGTGAATTCTAGCTGTAAATAACCACGCCCCCCGCCCCAAACCCTGACCAAGCCCCCCCCTACCCCCCACCTCCCGATATTGGAGGTCTCAAGGTTGGCAAGTATGCCATGGAATCATCGAGTATATTGCATAATTTACTACAATGATATGATTTTCTCTAAAAAGGCTCAAAAAATGTATACTTACTAATTAATAATAACAGTTTTGTTTTAAACGTCCATCCATCCATCCATTTTACAATATAATTACAACACTTTATGTACATATTTATATACAGATTTGAACAGTAAGTTATTCACTGAAATATATTTATTAATCATGGTTCTTACAAAAAAATATATCTTATAAAATATAAAAGCTAAAATGTCTCTTAAAGCTCTGCCCCTTTAATTAGTGCATACTAAATAATTTAACTTTAGCCTACTACTACAACCATATTATTTACCAGCAACATAAAGTGAAACAGAGGCAGAGGTGTCCTGCCACAGTCAGTAACAAATAAACAGAAAACAGTAGTGGTCAAATACAAATAAGGCAACAAGAGAAGTATCCTACACTTCTCTTTTGTAAAGTAAATCTGAACAGCCGATACGGGCATCTACATCAACTATATGATTTGCCTGAGAAGCTGGACAGGACAAAAAATAAAATAAAATAAAATAAAATTTAAAAAAAAATTGTTTTTAATTTGTGGCGGACGTAATTCTTTCGTGGCCGGCCGCCACAAATAAATGAATGTGTGGGAAACACTGGATTAATAATCGGATAAAAGGGACAAACTACATTTCTATCCTATCCAGTATTTTATTGAAAAAAAAACAGCATACTGGCACATACTTATTTTGATTATTGTTTCTCAGCTGTTTGTAAATGTTGCAGTTTATAAATAAAGGTTTAATAAAAAAATAAAAATAAAACTCTGCGCATGCGCATAGCATAGATCCAACGAATTGATGACTAAATTAATCGGCAACTATTTTAATAATCGGTTTTAATCGATTTAATCGATTAGTTGTTGCAGCCCTAGTCTACTGAAAATGTAAACAAATGTGCTGTGTCAAAAGTATACATACAGCAATGTTAATATTTGCTTACATGTCCCTTGGCAAGTTTCACTGCAATAAGGCACTTTTGGTAGCCATCCACAAACTTCTGCGTGAGTTTTTGACCACTCCTCTTGACAAAATTGGTGCAATTCAGCTAAATGTGTTGGTTTTCTGACATGGACTTGTTTCTTCAGCATTGTCCACACGTTTAAGTCAGGACTTTGGGAAGGCCATTCTAAAACCTTCATTCTAGCCATTCCTTTACCACTTTTGACGTGTGTTTGGGGCCATTGTCCTTTTGGAACACCCAACTGCGCCCAAGACCCAACCTCCTGATGATTTTAGCTTGTCCTGAAGAATTTGGATCAGAAAAGGTGAGGTCTTTAATCCCAGGAACACCATGCCTACCGTTAAGCATGGTGGTGGTAGTATTATGCTATGGGTCTGTTTAGCTGCCAATGGACCTGGTGCTTTACAGAGAGTAAATCTCGTCGGCATCCTTCCATCTCGGGAGACGATGGGGTAGATCCAAAAAGGGTGGGGGGGTCTCACTGGGATGGTCCCTCCCACGGATGGAGATGGCCCCTGGCACCTGTTTCCTTCGCCAATTGGATGGGCTTAGAACCGTTATCTGCTGGAGTGACCTGTCCAGTGGATCTACATGGCCTGGGCATGGAACTATGGAGGGCAAGCTGTTGTCCAGGCAGCAAGCCCCCCCCCCCCCCCCCCCTCTCCGCATGGCTGGTGGATCCAAGGGAGCGACGAGTGTCGATACAACTTGGCACCAGCGACGCCGCAGGAGTTTCCGGAATGACGCTACAACATCAAACCGCCTTCAGGACTCCGGGCTCCTGATTTTCTAATTGGGGTTTACTCCCTTAGCCTTACCCTCGAGTGGGTTGACCGCAAGGCAGCGGTGGCTTTGAGATTGGAGATTTCCTTCTCCTAGATGGGCTGCCTTACCAGGTTTACGAGCCCCATCTGCCCGAATGCGGTAGGTAGCACGGAGTAAATGGGACAATGAAAAAGGAGGATTACCTCCAAATTCTTCAGGACAAGCTAAAACCATCAGTCCGGAGGTTGGGTCTTGGGCACAGTTAGGTGTTCCAACAAGGACAATGACCCCAAACACACCTCAAAAGTGGTAAAGGAATGGCTAAATCAGGCTAGAATGAAGGTTTTAGAATGGCCTTCCCAAAGTCCTGACTTCAACGTGTGGACAATGCTGAAGAAACAAGTCCATGTCAGAAAACCAACACATTTAGGGGAACTGCACCAATTTTGTCAAGAGGAGTGGTCAACAATTCCAGCAGAAGTTTGTGGATGGCTACCAAAAGCGCCTTATTGCAGTGAAACTTGCCAAGGGACATGTAAGCAAATATTAACATTGCTGTATGTATACTTTTGATCCAGCAGTAGACCCATAATAAATTCATAAAATAACCAAACTTCAAGTGACCAACAAGTATGTGCTCCAATCACTCTATCACAAAAAAATAAGAGTTGTAGAAATGATTGGAAACTCAAGACAGCCATGACATGATGTTCTTTACAAGTGGATGTCAACTTTTGGCCACGACTGTATTTAAAGCAAATATGTGTATGGCCTGTGTTGAGTCAAATAATTCCTCCCGCAAATTGATGAGTAACATCCGCCACAAGTTGGCCCGGCCTGCGAGACTCGCCTTTGGATGAGGAAAGAGAGAGGCGCAAGTCGGCCTTGAGCGAAGAAGAACCAGGTCAGCGTAGCCAACTCAGCCTGGTCGCTGGAGGCGGGGTCAGAGTGGGAAGGAAGCGCTGGCCATCATGCATATAGGCTGGCTGGAGCTTGTTTAGTAAACTCCAAATAATTGTTGTCATTTGGAAATGACACGGCATGTTTTGATGCAGCCTTACTTCCAAATCATGTGACTTCATGCAGAGCTACTTCAACATCAAAGTGCCCCGATTTAGATAAAAGCCGCCTCTAGGCTAATTTGTTTGAAGTTGCAAGCAAAACTTTTGACTTATTACAAGCATCCCAAACATTAGTTGGCATAGCAAATATCACAATGAACCCGGTACAATCCCGACTCATATTATGATTTTTTGTTATACTTTTAAAAGACTTCCTTGTGGTCTACACCAGTGGTCCCCAACCTTTTTGTAGCTAGTAAATTTTTTTATTTTTTTTTACATAAATAAATACAATCATGTGTGCTTACGGACTGTATCCCTGCAGACTGTAATGATCTATATTGATATATAATGTATATATTGTGTTGTTTATGTTGATTTCATAAAAAAAAAAAAAAAAAAAGATATTTTTATTTTTATTTTTATTTTTTTAATTTCTTGTGCAGTCCCCAACCACCGGGCCGCGGTGCAAAAAGTAAGTGTTCAAAAACAAGAAAAAAAAATACAAAAGTTAGGGGTATTTTACTTGAACTACAGTGTTTCCCACACATTCATTTATTTGTGGCGGCCCGCCACGAAAAAAAAGAATTTTTTTTTTTTTTTTTTTTTTTTTTTTGTGTCCTGTCCAGCTTCTCAGGCAAATCATATAGTTGATGTAGATGCCCATATCGGCTGTTCAGATTTACTTTACAAAAGAGAAGTGTAGGATCAAGATTTTTGGAGCCCTTTGTTCAGTGGATCAGATGTTTGATGAAGCTTTGTGTCTATCTACCACCACTACTGTTTTCTGTTTATTTGTTACTGACTGTGGCAGGACACCTGTGCCTCTGTTTCACTTTATGTTGCTGGTAAATAATATGGTTGTAGTAGTCAGCTAAAGTTAAATTATTTAGTATGCACTAATTAAAGGGGCAGAGCTTTAAGAGACATTTTAGCTTTTATATTTTTATAAAATATATTTTTTGTACGAACCACAATTAATAAATATATTTCAGTGAATAACTTATTGTTCAAATCTGTATATAAATATGTACATAAAGTGTTGTAATTATATTGTAAAATGGATGGACGTTTAAAACAAAACTGTTATTAATTAGTAAGTATACATTTTTTGAGCCTTTTTAGAGAAAATCATATCATTGTAGTAAATTATGCAAATTACTCGATGATGTCATGGTGACCACGCCCATAGCCACGCCCCCACCGCCACAGGTATCTTGGCAGTTTATGGGAAACACTGAACTAAGCAAAATTATCTGCCAATAGAACAAGAAAATGTGGCTTGTCAAGACTTTCCAAAACAAGTAAAATTAGCTAACCTCAATGAAGCCAAAAATAGCTTAAAATAAGTATATTCTCACTAATAACAAGTGCACTTTTCTTGGTAGAAAATAAAAGAGACCTTTTTTGCTCAATATGTTGAAAAATATTCTTAAATGAAGTAAATGCTAGTGCCATTATCTTGACATAATGATATGCGCTCGGCATTACATTTCTTGAAACCAGCAAACTTATACTAAAAACTAGTTTATTGTTCTTAATGGAAAGGCAACAAGGCAAGCGCTTGTTACTCTCGGGGTCTCCTAGCCGCTCAGGCAAATCATATTGTCTAAAAATGCATTTTTCCATGGATAACATGACATCATCGCGTCAAGTGCGTGCTCTTTCAGTCAATTAGTGCGCATATATACAGCCCGGCCCCCGGCCAAAATGTTTTTAATTGTAATTTTGAAGAATTTACCTGAATGTGTATGAACTATTTCTGTTCAAAATTGATACAAATGTTAAATGTTTAAATATTAACTGTCCGTTTACTGTACTGTGCCAACTGTACTACTATATGAGTACCTATTTTCTATTGTTTTATTTAAAATAAAACAGCAAAGTCCATTTGGCTGTCATCTGTTTTAATTATGAGACACAATTGTGTCAAAGTCATGATTTTGTTTTGTTTCATGCTTGAAATAAGAAATGATGACTTTCAAAAAGTAGTTTTCTACTTGTGAGTGTTGATGACACAGCTTTGCAACAGTTGATATTCTAGTTTCAAGCATGTTTTACTCAATATAGCTCATCAAATCTCAGCAACAAGCTGTAATATCTTACTGACATCATTTAGGACCAAAACCCTTAAAACAAGTAAAACACTCTAACATCAAATCTGCTTAGTGAGAAGAATTATCTTATCAGACAGAAAGTAAGCAAATATCACCCTTATTTGAGATATTTCATCTTACTTAGATTTCACTTTTTGCAGTCTACATAACATGTAATGGTGGTTATTTGGTCAAAATGTTGCATAGATGATGTTTTACACATCATCTTCAAGCCGCTTTCTGACAGTCACTTCAGAATGCACCGTTTTGTGACCGGTCTAATTTACGTACCTCCCCTTCCACTGCGTCTCCCCCCGCCAGCCACGTTGTAGTTTTTAGCGTTTGCACAGCAAGTCTACTGACGGATAAAAGTTCAAACTATATGCTGCTTTGTATTAGAAATGGCAAAGATTTTCGGGTAAAACTTTACCATAAATGCCCATATCCGCTGACCAGTTAGACACAATATATGATTATACAAAAATACAAATGTGTTGACGCTGGTGCTATCGCCCCGTCTCTGCTTTGTCTGCGTCCCGGTACCTGATGTTCGGCCTTGGCAGCCAGCTGGCCGAGTCTGGACACAACACTGATAGAGTCTTTTGGATTGTCAGCTTTGCACAGATACAAAAATACAGATAATAACTATAGCAACTAGGGATGTCCGATAATGGCTTTTTGCCGATATCCGATATGCCGATATTGTCCAACTCTTTAATTACTCATACCGATATCAACCGATACCGATATCAACCGATATATACAGTCGTGGAATTAACACATTATGCCTAATTTGGACAACCAGGTATGGTGAAGATAAGGTACTTTTTAAAAAAATGAATCAAATAAAATAAGATAAATAAATTTAAAAAAAATTCTTGAATAAAAAAGAAAGTAAAACAATATAAAAACAGTTACATAGAAACTAGTAATTAATGAAAATTTGTAAAATTAACTGTTAAAGGTTAGTACTATTAGTGGACCAGCAGCACGCACAATCATGTGTGCTTACGGACTGTATCCCTTGCAGACTGTATTGATATATATTGATATATTATGTAGGAATATTAATAACAGAAAGAAACAACCCTTTTGTGTGAATGAGTGTAAATGGGGGAGGGAGGTTTTTTGGGTTGGTGCACTAATTGTAAGTGTATCTTGTGTTTTTTATGTGGATTTAATTAAAAAAAAAAAATAAAATAAAATAAAAAAACTATACTGATAATAAAAAAAACGATACCGATAATTTCCGATATTACATTTTAACGCATTTATAGGCCGATAATATCGGCAGACCGATATTATCGGACATCTCTAATAGCAACGGCCCTTAAGCATAAAGTTGTGTGATAATATATATATACATGATTATTCTAACAATTGGCTCCATGGTAAGCAAACTTTTATTTACTTTTGTTTTTCAGTTAGAATGCATAAAAAAATATGTCCTGTCTTTCATAAAGATTGTGAACGATTGGCAAAATTCCCCCCAAAAAAGTGCAGTTCCCCTTTATAGGAGCTAATTCAAATGAATTCACTTGATCCGTTGTAGTGTCATGTAATTGTATTTTTTTAATGACATTCATTATTTCCACATACAAACCCCGTTTCCATATGAGTTGGGAAATGGTGTTAGATGTAAATATAAACGGAATACAATGATTTGCAAATACTTTTCAACCCATATTCAGTTGAATATGCTACAAAGACAACATATTTGATGTTCAAACTGATAAACTTTTTTTTTTTTTGCAAATAATCATTAACTTTAGAATTTGATGGCAGCAACACGTGACAAAGAAGTTGGGAAAGGTGGCAATAAATACTGATAAAGTTGAGGAATGCTCATCAAACACTTATTTGGAACATCCCACAGGTGTGCAGGCTAATTGGGAACAGGTGGGTGCCATGATTGGGTATAAAAGTAGATTCCATGAAATGCTCAGTCATTCACAAACAAGGATGGGGCGAGGGTCACCACTTTGTCAACAAATGCGTGAGCAAATTGTTGAACAGTTTAAGAAAAACCTTTATCAACCAGCTGTTGCAAGGAATTTAGGTATTTCACCATCTACGCTCCGTATTATCATCAAAGGGTTCAGAGAATCTGGAGAAATCACTGCACGTAAGCAGCTAAGCCCGTGACCTTCCATCCCTCAGGCTGTACTGCATCAACAAGCGACATCGGCGTGTAAAGGATATCACCACATGGGCTCAGGAGCACTTCAGAAACCCACTGTCAGTAACTACAGTCCGTCGCTACATCTGTAAGTGCAAGTTAAAACTCTCCTATGCGAGGCAAAAACCGTTTATCAACAACACCCAGAAACGCCGTCGGCTTCGCTGGGCCTGAGCTCATCTAAGATGGACTGATACAAAGTGGAAAAGTGTTCTGTGGTCTGACGAGTCCGCATTTCAAATCGTTTTTGGAAACTGTGGACGTCGTGTCCTCCGGACCAAAGAGAAAAAGAACCATCCGGATTGTTATAGGCGCAAAGTGTAAAAGCCAGCATGTGTGATGGTATGGGGGTGTATTAGTGCCCAAGACATGGGTAACTTACACTTCTGTGAAGGCACCATTAATGCTGAAAGGTACATACAGGTTTTGGAGCAACATATGTTGCCATCCAAGCAACGTTACCATGGACGCCCCTGCTTATTTCAGCAAGACAATGCCAAGCCACGTGTTACAACAGTGTGGCTTCATAGTAAAACCCTTAAAACTTAAAACTTCATCTGTACATCAAGCAAGAATGGGAAAGAATTCCACCTGAGAAGCTTCAAAAATGTGTCTCCTCAATTCCCAAACCTTTACTGAGTGTTGTTAAAAGGAAAGGCCATGTGACACAGTGGTGAACATGCCCTTTCCCGACTACTTTGGCACGTGTTGCAGCCATGAAATTCTAAGTTAATTATTTTTTGCAAAAAAAAATAAAGTTTATGAGTTTGAACATCAAATAAGTTGTCTCTGTAGTGCATTCAACTGAATATGGCTTGAAAAGGATTTGCAAATCATTGTATTCCGTTTATATTTACATCGAACACAATTTCCCAACTCATATGGAAACGGGGTTTGTAGAATATATACTACTATATTAACATGTCTTCTATATGATAAATACTTCTTAAAGGAAGCATTTTTTTCGTCTTGAGCACATAAGTGCAGCCTTCCTCCAATGCACCGTCAGCATGCCGTCAATGCAGATGTACTGCACGACTGCTTACAAAATGCCCATAAAAAGTGGCACATATCTCCTGCTTGTTTGAAAACATAGCAGGACGCCACAGCAGGGCCGGCCCGTGGCATAGGCCGTATAGGCAAATGCTAAGGGCGCCGTCCATCAGGGGGCGCCACGCCAGTGCCACAAATGTTGGAGAGAAAAAAAAAAAGAAAAAAAAAGTTGGTACTATTATTTCCAATTACATAAAATAATCCCACGTTGATTAAAATGCAAAGTAAAGCCTATTTAATAGAAATATTATTTGTTACACCATTACACACCCCCTTCCTCCCCCCGCACGGTGCGCCCCCTCCCTTCCCGTATCATTCATGACTCTTTTTGGACGTCACCACATCAAAAAATCAACACAAGATGTCAAAACGGCCAAAACTGTCAGGTGCCCAGGGAAGAAAAAAGAGAAAAGAAGAGGAGAAACGAGAAAAAGACAGAGGTAGCAGGTAGGTAACGTTAGCCTACATGAAATTATTTGTCTGTTACAGAATGTGATAGTAACCTGGCTTTTTAGCATTGAGCTAATGTTACATGA
This sequence comes from Entelurus aequoreus, assembly GCF_033978785.1. NCBI lineage: Eukaryota > Metazoa > Chordata > Actinopteri > Syngnathiformes > Syngnathidae > Entelurus > Entelurus aequoreus. The sequence continues at coordinate 81,347,009 of NC_084736.1, forward strand.
TTCGGCAATTGCTAATCAATAAATAGCTAGTTCTGTTTTAACGTCGGGTTAATATTGTGGAGGGGGCTAAATTGTTATGGAAAATAATAATGTAACGTCAGGTAATTACAGTACTCCCTGGTGTACAGTCATTTGTAAGTCATTCTAGTTAATGCAATATTAAAAAGCACAAATAGAGAACTCTGTAGGATCCCCTTTTTTTGTAATATAGTTGTTAAAGTCATACTGGTTTGATATCTTGTTTTGTGCAGTGCCTTATTTATATTGTATTTTTAATTTATTTTATGCAACTTGTTGACACGTTTTATTTTGTGTTTATGTATGTAAAAAATATTGTATTTCATATATTCATTTTTTGTATTCATTTATTTATCCATAATTTTTTTTTATCTTGTTAACTATTCTGATTGTTAATTTGCTTTCTTTAAGTTAAAAAAAAAGGTCAAAGACAAAGCTATTCGGTTTCTTGCGAGTATATACACTTCACTGCCGATGTGGGGGGGCGCCACCTAAAATCTTGCCTAGGGCGCCAGATTGGTTAGGAGCATAATGAACTATATGTGCAGTAAATGAGTGTCTCCATGGTGATGCCTCATATACAGTAGCACTTGCATATAAATAAGACGGTCTGCACCACTTCTTAATTGCACGCGCAGTGTTAGTCGATTGCACGCAACACGGCCACTGATAGTACACGCTATTTGATGTCATGTCCATTGATTTGACGCTGTCAGAAGGCCTGTGGTTGGTCAGCCCGGAAGATTCCATTGCGCCGTGACCCCGTGTCAGTCAGTGGGACAGATGGTCTGGCTCCTGAGTGGGGAGTGTGACTCAGCTTATGACACCTGGGTTTCTAGAAGGCTCGGTGCTCCTGATCTCCTAATGCAGGCTGAGGACGGATCAGTCCCGGCCAGATGGGCTAAATTAGTGAATGGCAAACGATGCATGCTCTGCTTCTTGTCCTTTTGCAGCAAAGTTAGCGAGATCATAGCAACGTGCAGAAATATTGACACGACTTAACCTTGCACATGTCTGCAAAATACTGTTTTTACCCAAATATAAGACTAGAAACTAGTATCGTCCCCATACCGATATTTTGGTACCACTACCAAAATTATTTTTATGCTTTTTGATACTTTTCTAAATAAAGGGGACCACAAAAAATTGCACTATTGGCTTTATTATTATTTTTTAATCCGAGGGTACATTAAACATATGTTTATTATAGCAAGTTTGTCCTTAAATAAAATAGTGAACATACTAGACAACTTGTCTTTTAGTAGTAAGTAAACAAACAAAGGCTCCTAATTTAGTCTGCTGACAAATGCAGTAACATATTGTGTCATTTATACACCTATTATTTTGTACACATTACAAAGGACAAGCTGTAAAAATGTATTATTAATCTACTTGTTCAATTACTGTTAATATCTGCTTACTTTCTCTTTTAAAGGCCTACTGAAAGCCACTACTAGCGACCACGCAGTCTGATAGTTTATATATTAAAGATGAAATCTTAACATTGCAACACATGCCAATACGGCCGGGTTAACTTATAAAGTGACATTTTAAACTTCCCAGGAAACTTCCGCTTGAAAACGTCGCGGTATGATGACGTATGCGCGTGACGTCACGAGGGCAAGGGAAGTGTTTGGACCCAATTCAAATACCTCTGTTTTCTTTGACAAAATTCCACAGTATTCTGGACATCTGTGTTGGTGAATCTTTTGCAATTTGTTTAATGGACAATGGAGACTGCAAAGAAGAAAGTTGTAGGTGCGATCGGTGGAGCGGCGGACTACAGCAACACCAACACCAGGAGGTTGTGTTGTGTTTTGAGCAGGATAGCAGACGCACTACAGTGAGTAAGCCCGCCGCCGCATCTAAGTTAGCTTCTGTTTTTTTAGCTTCGAAAAGCTGAATATTATTAATCGTGTATTTACATGTTCATGGTTTAATAGTATTTTTGATCTTCTGTCTATCCATCCAGTCAGGGTTTTTTTAAATTTAGTTTTTATCTGCATTTGAGACTGCTATGCTATCACGTTGGCCACGTAGCTAGGTTAGCTTCTATTTTTTTAGCTTCGAAAAGCTGATATTTATTAATCGTGTATTTACATGTTCATGGTTTAATAGTATTTTTGATCTTCTGTCTATCCATCCAGTCAGGGTTTTTTTTTAATTTAGTTTCTATCTGCATTTGAGACTGCTATGCTATCACGTTGGCTACGTAGCTAGGTTAGCTTCTATTTTTTTAGCTTCGAAAAGCTGAATATTATTAATAGTGTATTTACATGTTCATGGTTTAATAGTATTTTTGATCTTCTGTCTATCCATCCAGTCAGGGTTTTTTTAAATTTAGTTTCTATCTGCATTTGAGACTGCTATGCTATCACGTTGGCTACGTAGCTAGGTTAGCTTCTAATTTTTTAGCTTCGAAAAGCTGATATTTATTAATCGTGTATTTACATGTTCATGGTTTAATAGTATTTTTGATCTTCTGTCTATCCATCCAGTCAGGGTTTTTTTTAATTTAGTTTCTATCTGCATTTGAGACTGCTATGCTATCACGTTGGCTACGTAGCTAGGTTAGCTTCTATTTTTTTTAGCTTCGAAAAGCTGAATATTATTAATCGTGTATTTACATGTTCATGGTTTAATAGTATTTTTGATCTTCTGTCTATCCATCCAGTCAGGTTTTTTTTTAATTTAGTTTCTATCTGCATTTGAGACTGATGCTATCACGTTGGCTACGTTGCTAGGTTAGCTTCTATTTTTTTTAGCTTCGCAAAGCTGAATATTATTAATCGTGTATTTACATGTTCATGGTTTAATAGTATTTTTGATCTTCTGTCTATCCATCCAGTCAGGGTTTTTTTAAATTTAGTTTCTATCTGCATTTGAGACTGCTATGCTATCACGTTGGCTACGTAGCTAGGTTAGCTTCTATTTTTTTAGCTTCGCAAAGCTGAATATTATTAATCGTGTATTTACATGTTCATGGTTTAATAGTATTTTTGTCCATCACTGCCTCTCAAGTCATTCACTGTAACTTTCCTCATCTACGAATCTTTCATCCTCGCTCAAATTACTGGGGTAATCGTCGCTTTCTCGGTCCGAATCTCTCTCGCTCCATTGTAAACAACGGGGAATTGTGAGGAATACTAGCTCCTGTGACGTCACGCTACTTCCGGTACAGGCAAGGCTTTTTTTTATCAGCGAGCAAAAGTTGCGAACTTTATCGTCGATTTTCTCTACTAAATCCTTTCAGCAAAAATATGGCAATATCGCGAAATGATCAAGTATGACACATAGAATGGATCTGCTATTCCAGTTTAAATAAAAAAAATTCATTTCAGTAGGCCTTTAAACATGTTCTATCTACACTTCTGTTAAAATGTAATAATCACTTATTCTTCTGTTGTTTGATACTTTACATTAGTTTTGGATGATACCACAAATTTGGGTATCAATCCGATACCAAGTTGTTACAGGATCATACATTGGTCATGTGTCCAGGGACATATTTCCTGAGTTTATAAACATTATGCACATTTTAAAAAAAACGAAAGAAGATGTGATGCCAAAATTCATCAAAGTAATCATTGTAGTATCGACTCGATATGCTACTGTACTTGGTATCATTACAGTGGAAGTCAGGTGTAGATCCACCCATGGCGTTTGTTTACATTGTGACGCCGGTGAGCTACGGTGTGTAGTGAAGCATGTTTAGCTATTCCTCGTCCTGCAGTGATAATGGTACTTGTAAGAAACTTACTTTATTTGTCGCCATGGAGACGAGGATTAGTGATTTAGAAGTGGCTACAACACTGCAGACTGGGGCTGGACTTTATAACTTCACCTTTATCGTTACTTTTTAGACCGAAATGAGTCTGTTCTCCCTTTTCTGTCTACACACTGTGTCTGCTTGTAAGTACTCTGTGATTGTGTGCTGCCGAACATGCTCCTCTGCTTGTAAACTAGTAATGTGACAACGGCGGGGGGGTGGCGGACCGGTACTTTTCAGAGGCGGTATAGTACTGAATATGATTCATTAGTATCGCGGTACTATACTAGTACCGGTATACCATACAACATACTTGCCAACCCTCCCGTTTTTAGTATTCAGCGCCTCTCCCGACAACCTCCCGGCAGAGATTTTCTCCCGACAAACTCCCGGTATTCAGCCGGAGCTGGAGGCCACGCCCCCTCCAGCTCAATGCGGACCTGAGTGGGGACAGCCGTTCCTACGTCCGCTTTCCCACAATATAAACAGCTTGCCTGCCCAATGACGCCATAACATCTAGGGCAGGGGTCACCAACCTTTTTGAAACCAAGAGCTACTTCTTGGGTACTGATTAATGCGAAGGGCTACCAGTTTGATACACACTTAAATAAATTGCCAGAAATAGCCAATTTGCTCAATTTACCTTTAACTCTATGTTATTATTAATAATTAATTATATTTACACTTAATTAATCGGTTTAAAAGAGGAGAAAACACAAAAAAAATGACAATTAATTTTGAAACATAGTTTATCTTCAATTTCGACTCTTTAAAATTCAAAATTCTACCGAAAAAAAGAAGACAAAAACCAGCTAATTCGAATCATTTTTGAAAAAAATTTAAAAAATTTTTATGGAACATCATTAGTAATTTTTCCTGATTAAGATTCATTTTAGAATTTTGATGACATGTTTTAAAAAGGTTAAAATCCAATCTACACTTTGTTAGAATATATAACAAATTGGACCAAGCTAAGACAAATCATTATTTCTTCTAGATTTTCCAGAACAAAAATTTTAAAAGAAATTCAAAAGACTTTCAAATAAGATTTAAATTTGATTCTACAGATTTTCTAGATTTGCCAGAATATTTTTTTTAAATTTTAATCATAATAAGTTTGAAGAAATATTTCACAAATATTCTTCGTCGAAAAAACAGAAGCTAAAATGAAGAATTAAATTAAAATGTATTTATTATTCTTTACAATAAAAACAATAAATTTACTTGAACATTGATTTAAATTGTCAGGAAAGAAGAGGAAGGAATTTAAAAGGTAAAAAGGTATATGTGTTTAAAAATCCTAAAATAATTTTTAAGGTTGTATTTTTTCTCTAAAATTGTCTTTCTGAAAGTTATAAGAAGCAAAGTAAAACAATTAACGAATTTATTTCAACAAGTGAAGACCAAGTCTTTAAATATTTTCTTGGATTTTCAAATTCTCTTTGAGTTTTGTCTCTCTTAGAATTAAAAATGTCGGGCAAAGCGAGACCAGCTTGCTAGTAAATAAATACAATTTAAAAAATAGAGGCAGCTCACTGGTAAGTGCTGCTATTTGAGCTATTTTTAGAACAGGCCAGCGGGCTACTCATCTGGTCCTTACGGGCTACCTGGTGCCCGCGGGCACCGCGTTGGTGACCCCTGATCTACGGCTTTTAGAGAGTAGAGTGCACAACAAGGAGAGAGAGTTCTTGGTTTCTTATGTGGGTTTATTGTTAGGCAGTTTCATTAACGTCCTCCCAGCGCGGTAACAACACACAACAACGGCAGTCACGTTTAGTCTACCGTAAAGCAGTTCGTCTGCCGTAAACAGCAATGTTGTGACACTCTTAAACAGGACAATACTGCCATCTACTGGGTAGCCTGCAGAACACTGAAATTCAAGTATTTTATTTATATGTATAATAAAATTTAAAAAATAAATAAATATATATATATATATATATATATATATATATATATATATATATATATATATATATATATATATATATATATATATATATATATATATATATATATATATATATATATATATATAGCTAGAATTCACTGAAAGTCAAGTATTTCATACATATATATATATATATATATATTATTTATATATATATGAAATACTTGATTTGGTGAATTCTAGCTGTAAATATACTCTCTTCTTAACCACGCCCTTAGCCACGCCCCAACCACGCCCCCCACCCCGATATCAGAGGTCTCAAGGTTGGCAAGTATGCCAGACAATCCTATTAGGAACAAACAATCAAAGCATTATTACTTGCTCTGGCTGTTTATGCAAAAGTATTCAACACGGCTCTTATACTTGATTCCAGGACTCCCTGATTAGTCGGTGTGGGTGTGGTTAGATTGTGAACACGCCGGCTGACAGATGGAGATTTAGTAGTTACACTGCCAAAAAAAAAAAACAAACAACCTTGAAAAGTTCCCAGAGGAAGCATTTAAAGTTGCACAGTTGCAAAGAACGTGTGTCGTCGCAGATGGACAACCGACTGGCAGTGGAGCTTGGTAAGTCATTTCAATGAGCGTTCAGCGCTGTGCTCCAGTTACGGCGGGGGAGTTAAAAATAGGCCTCGGTGATCTTCAGTCACCACTTAGTCAGGCAATATGGAGAGCAGATTGCAAATGAAGACACTGACGTGCTTGAATGGTGGCCCTTGTGGCCTGCTCGCACACACCCAATGTAAAGCAGCAACACCCACACACACACACCCAATGTAAAGCAGCAACACACACACACACCCAATGTAAAGCAGCAACACCCACACACACACACCCAATGTAAAGCAGCAACACACACACACACCCAATGTAAAGCAGCAACACCCACACAAGAACACACTCATGCTGCTTTAAGGGTGTGCATGCAGAGCAGATAAGGACAGCAGTGTAAAAGATCCTGCTGTGCTGAACAGCCAGTGGTCCTTATGGTCAATTGAGAGACTGATGCTCTATCCTGGCCTGAAGAGCTGAGGACATGTCAGTCTCTGTAATTATGTTTGACACATGACACAAGAGCTAAAGGGAGTGCAAACTGCTGGTATCTATCCTAGAGAACGAGTGCAAAACTGCTGGTATCTATCTATGGACTGGACTCTCACACTATTATGTTAGATCCACTATGGACTGGAATCTCACACTATTATGTTAGATCCACTATGGACTGGACTCTCACACTATTAACTAGATCCACTATGGACTGGACTCTCACTATTATGTTAGATCCACTATGGACTGGACTCTCACTATTATGTTAGATCCACTATGGACTGAACTCTCACTATTATGTTAGATCCACTATGGACTGAACTCTCACTATTATGTTAGATCCACTATGGACTGGACTCTCACTATTATGTTAGATCCACTATGGACTGAACTCTCACTATTATGTTAGATCCACTATGGACTGGACTCACACTATTATGTTAGATCCACTATGGACTGGACTCTCACACTATTATGTTAGATCCACTATGGACTGGACTCTCACTATTATGTTAGATCCACTATGGACTGAACTCTCACTATTATGTTAGATCCACTATGGACTGGACTCACACTATTATGTTAGATCCACTATGGACTGGACTCTCACACTATTATGTTAGATCCACTATGGACTGGACTCTCACTATTATGTTAGATCCACTACGGACTGGACTCTCACTATTATGTTAGATCCACTATGGACTGGACTCTCACTATTATGTTAGATCCACTACGGACTGGACTCTCACTATTATGTTAGATCCACTATGGACTGGACTCTCACAATGGTATGCTAGATCCACTTGACGTGCATTGCACCGGTCGCCCAGTGGGGGTGTTTGTCATTATCAGTTTTGCGGGACACGGCGATACTGTATCAACACTGAAGTGTAAAACGACTAAAGAAATTGCGGTCTACAACATTTCATGAGCGATTATGTCGACCAATCGCTTCAGCACCAAGTAGGACATTGGGTAAGTACATTTTTTGATAGGAACAACGTAACAGAACCCTTTTATTTATGCATCTCAGTATGAGTGAGGTTGGTATGTTCATCCTGTCTCATCCCTGCCAATCCGTGGCCACGCTAAATTACGCATCATAAAGATTTCACACACCACAGACTGCTGTGACAGACACATTTGCTCAGGTCGACGTGACATGACATCATTGTGGGCCTCGAAAAATGTAAAACAGACGCTACGATTTATATTTGTGTCAAATTATTAATTATCTATCCATCCATCCATCTTCTTCCGCTTATCCGAGGTCGGGTCGCGGGGCAGCAGCCTAAGCAGGGAAGCCCAGACTTCCCTCTCCCCAGCCACTTAGTCCAATTCTTCCCAGGGGGATCCCGAGTCATTCCCAGGCCAGCCGGAAGACATAGTCCTGGATCTTCCCCGTGGCCTCCTACCGGTTGGACGTGCCCTAAACACCTCCCTAGGGAGGCGTTCGGGTGGCATCCTGACCAGATGCCTGAACCACCTCATCTGGCTCCTCTCCATGTGGAGGAGCAGCGGCTTTACTTTGAGCTCCTCCCGGATGGCAGAGCTTCTCACCCTATCTCTAAGGGAGAGACCCGCCACCCGGCGGAGGAAACTCATTTGGGCCGCTTGTACCCGTGATCTTGTCCTTTCGGTCATAACCCAAAGCTCATGACCATAGGTGAGGATGGGAACGTAGATCGACCGGTAAATTGAGAGCTTTGCCTTCCGGCTCAGCTCCTTCTTCACCACAACGGATCGATACAGCGTCCGCACTACTGAAGACGCCGCACCGATCCGCCTGTCGATCTCACGATCCACTCTTCCCTCACTCGTGAACAAGACTCCGAGGTACTTGAACACTTCCACTTGGGGCAGGGTCTCCTCCGCAACCCGGAGATGGCACTCCACCCTTTTCCGGGCGAGAACCATGGACTCGGACTTGGAGGTGCCGATTCTCATCCCAGTCGCTTCACACTCAGCTGCGAACCGATCCAGTGAGAGCTGAAGATCCTGGCCAGATGAAGCCATCAGGACCACATCGTCTGCAAAAAGCAGAGACCTAATCCTGCAGCCACCAAACCGGATCCCCTCAACGCCTTGACTGCGCCTAGAAATTCTGTCTATAAAAGTTATGAACAGAATCGGTGACAAAGGGCAGCCTTGGCGGAGTCCAACCCTCGCTGGAAACGTGTCCGACTTACTGCCGGCAATGCGGACCAAGCTCTGACACTGATCGTACAGGGAGCGGACCGCCACAATCAATTATCGGTGGACTTCAAAGTAATGCACTTTCCGGTACAATTATCGATCACAAATACTGCATTTCCGGTATTAGGACTCTTGCCTGTTATTGCTACTCAGTGGCCTAGTGGTTAGAGTGTCCGCCCTGAGATGGGTAGGTTGTGAGTTCAAACCCCGGCCGAGTCATACCAAAGACTATAAAAATGGGAGCCATTACCTCCCTGCTTGGCACTCAGCATCAAGGGTTGGAATTGGGGCTTAAATCACCAAAAATGATTCCCGGGCGCGGCCACCGCTGCTGCTCACTGCTCCCCTCACCTCCCGGGGGGTGATCATGGGTGACGGGTCAAATGCAGAGGATAATTTCGCCACACCTAGTGTGTGTGTGACAATCATTGCTACTTTTGACTGGGTCTCAAAAATGTTTGTTTTGAAAACCACACCTATTTGTGCGGACATGACTGACCTATGTCTCTGGGTACGTGTCTTCCAGCTGCCGTCACACCTCAACCCATGCCACTTACGGGTGTGTGCAGCTGCTGTCACGCTCCCTGCACCCCCTCAAGCTGACTTTGTTCTACCTTCCATAGACACAACAAGCCCTCCTCCATCACTGCCCGCCTGAGTCCCCCTGCTATGATCTGACATTTGAGTAACACTTCAACGGGATCTCTGGGTCACGACTCAGCACAGCCAAAACTGACACTATTTTACAATTGTTTTTTTTTTGTGGTCCAGTCTGCTCAGACGCAGCTTTAGTTTCTTGCATGCCAGCAACTTTTGGCAAACAAAACTCCTGCTCGTCTTCATGTTGGGCAACTTTACATTGCCACTCCTCGGTTAGTCTCTTCCAGGTTTCGCACGTACAAATCACACTCCGTCATCGAGGATGACAGTCCTAAGATTTATAAATACAATAAATCTAACTCCACCCACCAACACTACACTCTCTACCACACAAAAATGACTAAGGTCCACAGAGCGCAGCAACGCCAATAACACCCAGCACACTTTCTGCGAACATCTAATGCAGGGGTGTCAAAGTCAAGGCCGTAGCAGCATTTATGTCCCATCTCAAAACTCATTTGTATACTCTAGCCTTTAAATAGACCCCCCTTTTTAGACCAGTTGATCTGCCGTTTGTTTTATTTTCTACTCTGCCCCCCTCTCCCTTGTGGAAGGGGGGGGGGGGGGGGGGGAGACACAGGTCCGGTGGCTCTGGATGAAGTGCTGGCTGTCCAGAGTAGGGACCCGGGGTGGACCACTCGCCTGTGCATCGGTTGGGGACATCTCTGCACTGCTGACCCGTCTCCGCTTGGGATGGTCTCCTGCTGGCCCCACTATGGACTGGACGCTCACACTATTGTGTTAGATCCACTATGGACTGGACTCTCACTATATTATGTTGGATCCACTATGGACTGGACTCTCACACTATTATGTTAGATCCACTATTGACTGGACTCTCACTATATTATGTTAGATCCACTATGGACTGGACTCACACTATTATGTTAGATCCACTATGGACTGGACTCTCACACTATTATGTTAGATCTACTATGGACTGGACTCTCACTATTATGTTAGATCCACTATGGACTGGACTCTCACACTATTATGTTAGATCTACTATGGACAGGACTCTCACTATTATGTTAGATCCACTATGGACTGGACTCACACTATTATGTTAGATCCACTATGGACTGGACTCTCACACTATTATGTTAGATCCACTATGGACTGGACTCTCACTATTATGTTAGATCCACTATGGACTGGACTCTCACACTATTATGTTAGATCCACTATGGACTGGACTCTCACTATTATGTTAGATCCACTATGGACTGGACTCACACTATTATGTTAGATCCACTATGGACTGGACTCACACTATTATGTTAGATCCACTATGGACTGGACTCTCACTATTATGTTAGATCCACTATGGACTGGACTCTCACACTATTATGTTAGATCCACTATGGACTGGACTCTCACTATATTATGTTGGATCCACTATGGACTGGACTCTCACACTATTATGTTAGATCCACTATTGACTGGACTCTCACTATATTATGTTAGATCCACTATGGACTGGACTCACACTATTATGTTAGATCCACTATGGACTGGACTCTCACACTATTATGTTAGATCTACTATGGACTGGACTCTCACTATTATGTTAGATCCACTATGGACTGGACTCTCACACTATTATGTTAGATCTACTATGGACAGGACTCTCACTATTATGTTAGATCCACTATGGACTGGACTCACACTATTATGTTAGATCCACTATGGACTGGACTCTCACACTATTATGTTAGATCCACTATGGACTGGACTCTCACTATTATGTTAGATCCACTATGGACTGGACTCTCACACTATTATGTTAGATCCACTATGGACTGGACTCTCACTATTATGTTAGATCCACTATGGACTGGACTCACACTATTATGTTAGATCCACTATGGACTGGACTCACACTATTATGTTAGATCCACTATGGACTGGACTCTCACTATTATGTTAGATCCACTATGGACTGGACTCTCACACTATTATGTTAGATACACTATGGACTGGACTCTCACTATTATGTTAGATCCACTATGGACTGGACTCTCACTATTATGTTAGATCCACTATGGACTGGACTCTCACTATTATTATGTGAACAGATCATAAAAAAATGTCTAAATTACACCACATCAATTCATTACCATGCATGAAGGGAAACATGCAAAACACTCTCCACACTTATCCATGTTTGGCACATTTTAGCGGCTTGATATTTCTGACTGATTACAAAATCTTAAGGAGATTGTCACAAAAATCAGAAAGGTAGGAGTCGAACTTTCACATACTCTTATGAATCAAATTAAATTAATTATCAATTGATTAAAATTATAGACTTATATGTACACATTATTGTTAAATTATTTCGATACTTTTCGGTACTTTTCTAAATAAAGGACCACAAAAAAATTGCATTATTGGTTTTATTTTAACAAAAAATCTTAGGGTACATTAAACATGTTTATTATTGCAAGTTTGTCCTTAAATATAATAGTGAACATACTAGACAACTTGTCTTTTAGTAGTAAGTAATCAAACAAAAGCTCTTAATTTAGCTGCTGACGTATGCAGTAACATATTGTGTCATTTATCTACCTATTATTTTGTCAACATTAGTAAGGACAAACTGTAAAAAATTGATTATTAATCTACTTATTCATTCACTGTTAATATCTGCTTACTTTCTCTTTTAACATGTTCTATCTACACTTCTGTTAAAATGTAATAATCACTTATTATTCTGTCGTTTGATACTTTACATTAGTTTTGGATGATACCACAAATTTGGGTATCAATCCGATACCAAGTAGTTACAGGATCATACATTGGTCATATTCAAAGTACTCTTGTGTCCAGGGACGTATTTCCTGAGTTTATAAACATAATATATATATATTTTTAAAACGAAAGAAGATGTTGTGATGCCAAAAAATATTGACATAATCATAGTAATATCGACTAGATACGCCCCTGTACTTGGCATCATTACAGTGGATGTTTAGGTACTTTTCAGAGGCGGTATAGTATCGTATATGATTCATTAATATCGCGGTACTATACTTGTTAGAATAATTGTTTGTAAGTTATCACAAAAAACTTTGTGTTGAAATGAGTTCCAGGCAAAAGGACAGGGGCTGTCTTTGAGGCCTACCAAGAGGAAGAATGCTCGTAAAACTCCACTGTGACTTCAAAGCGGAGAGATGACAGGATCTGCCCAATTTCCAGACGAACTCTTTTTGAAGTATTTTATGAATTCCTTTTTAACTTTTTTATGGAACTCTCTTTGAACTATTTTATGGAACTCTTTTTTTAGCTATTTTACGACCTCTTCTTTTGAACTGTTCGGTAACTAAAGGCAACGCTGTTTACGACCCACTTCCCTCTGGAAGCAGCTGTGGTCAGGTGGGGGGAGAAAGTCAAAATAAAAGAAGGAGGCATGCAATCTTTTGGCACAGCGTGCGGAGATACTGTTCAAGTGTACAGTGTGTCCAGGCGTGTCTCCTCAATTGAGTCCAAACTGAATTCTGTCTCTGTTTGATTCTTTGCCTCTTATCTTGTTTAATAGACGTCATCAGTGTTTGAACCTGACAATACTAATACTGGTATACCGTACAACCCTAGTACATATATGTATGTAGAGGCTATATATATTGTTACTTTAGTCCGCTTTCGGGCCCGGCTAATGTTTTTAGCCCAATGCGGCCCCCAAGTCAAAAGGTTTGGACACCTCCGCATCAGTGTGAGTAGCATATATGGTAGAAACATTGAGGGATAAGCATACATAATGATTATCGTATTACACATTTGGCTAAAATTTCTGAAAGGAGCTAGACCAGGGGTCACCAACCTTTTTGAATCCAAGAGCTACTTCTTGGGTACTGATTAATGCGAAGGGCTACCAGTTTGATACACACTTAAATAAATTGCCAGAAATAGCCAATTTGCTCAATTTACCTTTAACTCTATGTTATTATTAATAATTAATGATATTTACACTTAATTGAACGGTTTAAAAGAGGAGAAAACACGAAAAAAAATGACAATTAAATTTTGAAACATAGTTTATCTTCAATTTCGACTCTTTAAAATTCAAACTTCAACCGAAAAAAAGAAGAGAAAAACTAGCTAATTTGAATCTTTTTGAAAAAATTAAAAAAATAATTTATGGAACATCATTAGTAATTTTTACTGATTAAGCTTAATTTTAGAATTTTCATGACATGTTTTAAATAGGTTAAAATCCAATCTACACTTTGTGAGAATATATAACAAATTGGACCAAGCTATATTTCTAACAAAGACAAAAACATTATTTCTTCTTAAAATTCAAAATTCAACCGAAAAAAAGAAGAGAAAAACTAGCTAATTCGAATCTTTTTGAAAAAATTTAAAAAATAATTTATGGAACATCATTAGTAATTTTTCCTGATAAAGATTAATTTTAGAATTTTGATGACATGTTTTAAATAGGTTTAAAATCCAATCTACACTTTGTTAGAATATATAACAAATTGGACCAAGCTATATTTCTAACAAAGACAAATCATTATTTCTTCTAGATTTTCCAGAACAAAAATTTTAAAAGAAATTCAAAAGACTTTGAAATAAGATTTAAATTTGACCCTACAGATTTTCTAGATTTGCCAGAATAATTTTTTTGAATTTTAATCATAATAAGTTTGAAGAAATATTTCACAAATATTCTTCGTCGAAAAAACAGAAGCTAAAATGAAGAATTAAATTAAAATGTATTTATTATTCTTTACAATAAAAAAAATAAATTTACTTGAACATTGATTTAAATTGTCAGGAAACAAGAGGAAGTAATTTAAAAGGTAAAAAGGTATATGTGTTTAAAAATCCTAAAATCAGTTTTAAGGTTGTATTTTTTCCCTAAAATTGTCTTTATGAAAGTTATAAGAAGCAAAGTAAAACAATTTATGAATTTATTTAAACAAGTGAAGACCAAGTCTTTAAAACATTTCCTTGGATTTTCAAATTCTATTTGAGTTTTGTCTCTCTTAGAATTAAAAATGTCGGGCAAAGCGAGACCAGCTTGCTAGTAAATAAATCCAATTTAAAAAATAGAGGCAGCTCACTGGTAAGTGCTGCTATTTGAGCTATTTTTAGAACAGGCCAGCGGGCTACTCATCTGGTCCTTACGGGCTACCTGGTGCCCGCGGGCACCGCGTTGGTGACCCCTGAGCTAGACAGTTTGGCAAGTGGCATAACGTGAAAATTATTTTTGCATACGACTTTTTAAAAATGCAGCTCCTCCATTGAGCTGCAGTTTATTATTTATACAAATAAGCAGGAGGAAAAAAAAGGTTGTGCAGGTTTAGAGTGGAAAATGAGTAGCTAGTAAAGATCAATAAATGGTGTTGAGAGATATTCATTGTAGCCTGAATGTTTGTCAGTGATGGTAAGAGCCTTCATGATCGTGGGGTAATGTCAAAATGCAGATTATAACTGCTGCATTATTAAAGAAGCCGAAGCAGGGTTTCTCTCGAATAGGAAAAGATGGACAGCAGCCAAATACTTAGCGGAGTAAACAACGTACAACTTCCACGCTGGATGGACCAAATGTTGACAACTTCAACGTCTTCTGGCAATGAAAGGATCTGTATCAAAGCAGTGTTTTTCAACCTTTTCTGAGCCCAGGCACGTTTTTTTTCCATTGAAAAAATCCAGAGGCACACCACCAGTAGAAATCATTAAAAAACGAAACTCAGTTGACAGTAAAAAGTCGTTCTCGCAATTGTTGGATATGAATTCAAACCATAACCAAGCATGCTTCACTATAGCTCTTGTCTCAAATTATTTGGAGTTTTCCTTTGTGTCGTGTTTTCGTTCTTGTCTTGCGCTCCTATTTTGGTGGCTTTTCCTCTTTTGTTGGTATTTTCCTGTAGCAGTTTCATGTCTTCCCTGAACGCTATTCACCCGTACCTGCTTTGTTTTCGCAATCAAGACTATTGACGTTGTGCGGACGCTGTCCTTCTTTGTGGGGACATTGTTGATTGTCATGTACGGACGTACTTTGTGGACGCCGTCCGCTCCGCACGCTGTAAGTCTTTGCTGTCGTCCAGCATTCTGTTTTTGTTTACTTTGCAGCCAGTTCAGTTTTAGTTCCATTTTGCATAGCCTTCCCTAAGCTTCAATGCCTTTCATTTATTTTTGGTTTAAGTGCCAGATACATTTTTATCTACACGCTACCCATGAGACTTCCTCACCATCTTGGAAACCAGCTTGGCCCCCCCGCCAGCAGTGCCCATAACTGTTGTTTCCAACAGCGTTAATGCTGCTGTCTAGGACGCCAAGGGCCTCTGCGCTGATAAACATCACATCAACCAGAGGCCTACCTAGGTTAGTTAAGAGAGAGGCAGTTAAATTATCTGATCAGAGAAAATGTAATCCGCATTCCTTTGAAAACACAATGTCTAGGCTGGGGGTCAGCATATCAAACCTGCCGTTTTTGGGCAAAGTCCTAGAAAAAGTTGTATACCAACTTAGTGACTTTCTCCTGTTTAACAATGTGTTTGGTACTTTCCAATCAGGCTTTAGGCCCCAACACAGCACTTAAACAGTTCTGATCAAGGTGACAAATGATATCCGCCTGAACACAGACGCGGGAAAAGTCTCAGTCTTGTTTCTGCTGGACTCTCGAGTAACATGAGTTACTCACTAGATTTCTAAAATCTTTACTGAGCAGGTTGATACCACAATTTGCTTATCTAGATAACATCTCACTTCAGACTGGAACATTTCCAAAGGCCGTAAAAACGGCTGTCTTTAAGCCCCTCTTAAAGAAGAGTAGTCTCGATGCCACAGTACTGAACAACTATCCGCCCATATCAAACCTGCCGTTTTTTGGGCAAAGTCCTAGAAAACGTTGTATACCAACAACTTAGTGACTTTCTCCTGTTTAACAATGTGTTTGATACTTTCCAATCAGTCTTTAGGCCCCACCACAGCACTGAAACAGTTCTGATCAAGGTGACAAATGATATCCACCTGAACACAGACGCAGGAAAAGTCTCAGTCTTGGTTCTGCTAGACCTGAGCTCTGCCTTTGACACAATTGACCGTACCATCTTAATACTGAGGTTAGAAAACTGGGTGGGAATATCTGGTTCTGGTCTTAACTGGTTCAAGCCCCAACTCGATCACAGGACATACTTTGTTGAAATTGGTAACTGTGTCTCTGACCAAATGGCTATGACCTGTGGGGTTCCTCAGGGCTCGATTTTGGGACCCCATATTGTTCAACAAGTACATTCTGCCACTAGGTCCGCTAATACGCAGCTTCAACGTGTCCTACCACAACCACGCAGATAACACTCAGGTGTATGTGTCACAGACGGCAGGTGAACGTCAGCCTGTTTATTTACTTTGTCGCTACATTGAACAGATCAGTGTGTGGATGCAGAACTATTTTCTTCAGCTAAACTCAGACAAAACAGAAACCCTTGTCTTTGGCCCGCAGAATGAAATTAATGAATTATTAGTCACATTGCAGATGTGCAGATATGAGGCGGGCCTCGTTGTTGGCAATGTTCAAATCCAGCCTAAAACACTTTCATTTAATTGGGCATATGTGAACTGAAAGTATCTTACTTACAGTGTTTGATTGATTTCAATTTGAATTAATTATGATTGTTTTTATGATGAATGTATTTTCTTATGGTATTTTGATTTTATATGTTTATTTCTTCCTTTTCATTTTCTGTAAAGCACTTTGACTAGCCTTGTGTACGAATGATGCCCTATATATAAACTTGCATTGCCTTTGGGATTTCACCGCCTCGGTCCGCATACACTGTGGCTTGTGTTCTCGCGTGTAAGTCCAACTTTTTAGAATGGTTTGATTATAGTCATTCAGTCTCTGTTCTTGCTATCATTGGATGCTCGACATGCCGGTCAGATGCAAAATATCCTCTGTAAGCATATTTGTACGATTGATAGTTATTCTTGGATAGAACAAGTCAGGCATCCTAAGGTTTGCAGGAATTATTACATGAGATATAGTATAAATATTTGTCATTCTGTTCAGATAACTTAGCGTGCTGATATTTTTGACCAAGTCAATATGCCAAATTGGAGTACAAAATACACGACATTGCCAAAAGTATTTGGCCACCTGCCTTGACTCACATATGAACTTGAAGTGCCATCCCGTTCCTAACCCATAGGGTTCAATATGATGTGGGTCCACCTTTTGCAGCTATTTCAGCTTAAACTCTTCCAGGAAGGCTGTCCACAAGGTTGCGGAGTTTGTTTATAGTAATTTTAGACCATTCTTCCAAAAGTGCATTGGTAAGGTCACACACTGATGTTGGTCGAGAAAGCCTGGCTCTCAGTCTCCGTTCTAATTCATTCCAAAGGTGTTCTATCGGGTTCAGGTTAGGACTCTGTTCATCCACACCAGACTCTGTCATCCATGTCTTTATGGACCTTGCTTTGTGCACTGGTGCAGAGTCATGTTGGAAGAGGAAGGGGCCCGCTCCAAACTGTTCCCACAAGGTTGGGAGCATGGAATTGTCCAAAATGTTTTGGTATCCTGGAGCATTCAAAGTTCCTTTCACTGGAACTAAAGGGCCAAGCCCAACTCCTGACCAAATTTCACACTCAGCACAATGCAGTCCGAAATGCACCGTTCTCCTGGCAACCTCCAAACCCAGACTGGTCCATCAGGTTGCCAGATGGAAAAGTGTGATTCATCACTCCAGAGAAGTTGTCTCCACTGCTCTAGAGTCCAGTGGTGACGTGCTTTACGCCACTGCATCCCACGCTCTGCATTGGACTTGATGATGTATGGCGTAGATGCAGCTGCTCGGCCTTGGAAACCCTTGGAAACCCATTCAGTGAAGCTCTCTGCGTACTGTACGTGGGCTGATTGGAAGGTCACAAGAATTTTGGAGCTCTGTAGCAACTGACTGTGCAGAAAGTCTTTGCACTATGCACTTCAGCATCCACTGACCCCCTCTCTGTCAGTTTACGTGGCCTACCACTTGGTGGCTGAGTTGCTGTTGTTCCCAAACTCTTCCATTTTCTTATAATAAAGCCGACAGTTGACTTTGGAATATTTAGGAGCGAGGAAATTTCATGACTGGATTTGCCCGATTGTAGCTGAGATAGGCTCCAGCGCCCCCCGCGAACCCGAAGGGAATAAGCGGTAGAAAATGGATGGATGGATGGATGGATGGATGGATTTGTTGCACAGGTGGCATCCTGTGACATTTCCACGCTGGAAATCACTGAGAGCGGCCCATTCTTTCACAAATGTTTGTAGAAACAGTCTCCATGCCTAAGTGCTTGATTTCATACACCTGTGGTTAGGACACCTGATGGTCATCATTTGGATGGGTGGTCAAATACTTTTGGCAATACAGTGTAACTCATGACAGAACAGCAGGCCAACAAAGTATTATGTACACGCAGCAGAAAGAAGTTTCTTAATCTAAATGAATTAATCTGATTTTAAGAAAATTATCATTTGACGGCCTTGGTTTTATCATCATCAATGCACAAAAGTGCTCTTTTTTGCATGTGGCTCTTGGTGGAAAAAGTTTGCACACCCTTGTACTATTCAATCAATCTCCACGTGCTCACAGCTCTTGTGACTCTCCAGTAAACATGGATATTCTTAGATCAATTTGAAGGATCAACTGGATTTGGCTGGTAGGCTAATAGTTCCGCAAAGGATTAAATCTGGAATTTAGCGAGTATTCACAATGTTAATAATACAACACAGTGATGGGCTGCTGTGTAATAAATAGTGTTTGAATGTCTACTGTTAAATGAACTGGTTTAATGTCTTTCTACTAACTGGGTGTGATGGTCGCCGAAGAACGTGGCTGTTGTGTGCAAGTTGGGTCACTAAGATGCTAATTTGGACCGGAGTGGTGCTATGACACGGTTGCTGCTGACTATGCCAAGTACATAATACTACTTACGTATAAAATACTACACGGTCTAGCTCCAGCCTATCTTGCTGACTGTATTGTACCATATGTCCCGGCAAGAAATCTGCGTTCAAAGAACTACGGCTTATTAGTGATTCCCAGAGCCCAAAAAAAGTCTGCGGGCTATAGAGCATTTTCTATTAGGGCTCCAGTACTATGGAATGCCCTCCCGGTAACAGTTAGAGATGCTACCTCAGTAGAAGCTTTTAAGTCCCATCTTAAAACTCATTTGTATACTCTAGCCTTTAAATAGACCCCCTTTTTAGACCAGTTGATCTGACGTTTCTTTTCTTTTCTCCTCTGCCCCCCTATACCTTGTGGGGGTGGGGGGGATACAGGGTCCGGTGGCCATGGATGAAGTGCTGGCTGTCCAGAGTCGACCCGTCTCCGCTCGGGATGGTCTCCTGCTGGCCCCACTATGGACTGGACTCTCACTATTATGTTAGATCCACTATGGACTGAACTCTCACACTATTATGTTAGATCCACTATGGACGGGACTCTCACTATTATGTTAGATCCACTATGGACTGGACTCTTACACTATTATGTTAGATCTACTATGGACTGGACTCTCACTATTATGTTAGATCCACTATGGACTGGACTCTCACATTATTACGTTAGATCCACTATGGACTGGGCTCTCACTATTATGTTAGATCCACTATGGACTGGGCTCTCACTATTATGTTAGATCCACTATGGACTGGACTCTCACTATAATGTTAGATCCACTATGGACTGGACTTTCACAATATTATGTCAGACCCACTATGGACTGGACTCTCACACTATTATGTTAGATCCACTATGGACTGGACTCTCACTATTATGTTAGATCCACTATGGACTGGACTCTCACACTATTATGTTAGATCCACTATGGACTGGACTCTCACACTATTATGTTAGATCCACTATGGACTGGACTTTCACAATATTATGTCAGACCCCCTCGATGTCCATTGCATCCGGTCTCCCCTAGACCCACATTTGCGGTCCTCTCCAAGGTTTCTCATAGTCATTCTCATCGACGTCCCACTGGGTTGTGAGTTTTTCCATGCCCTTATGTGGGCTCTGTACCCCGGATGTCGTTGTGGCTTGTGCAGCCCTTTGAGACACTTGTGATTTAGGGGTATATAAATAGACATTGATTGATTGATGAGTGTCTCAAAGGGCTGCACTAGCCACAACGACATCCGGCTCAGATCCCACATCACGGCAAGGAAAAACACAACCCAATCAGCTCTGCTCTTTTAATGTCTTTGATGTCTTTTGTGTTCTTTGATGTTTCCCTCTTACACACATGTTTATGTGTGCTATGGCTATGAGTTTTTTTTCCCTTGGCCTCAGTCTGGACCACCTCTCCAGGGACCTGTTTCTCACCTTTTTTGTAAGAGGCGCCGGAAGTTGGCATACCCGTCAGCGATCCTGTTCTGTCTCCCTGTAATGCTCTTGAATGGGATTGTGTTGAGAATCTTAATTTCCCCCAGGGGATTATTAAAGTATTTCTGATTCGGATTCGGATTCTTGGTTTTACTGCAGAAAATGCTTATTTCTCGGAAAACTGTGAGTTTTTTTTTTTTTCCCTGTCATGTGCTCTTCTCTAGGATATGACACAGTCTCACATTCACCAATTCACCTCACTACTGTAAGACTAAAACTCTCGCCTCGCCAGAGAGAATATTCAAGCGAGACCCTTTCATGCCTAGTTACAGTTGCTAGGCCATGACTGGATAACTGATGTTTGTGGGTGGGATTCAGAAAACAGATAGTTCCTGTTAGACGAGAGGCGAAACAAAACATTCTCACCATGACAGCGATAAGACGTGCTTCACTGGATCTTCATCGGACCTAGGGGTGCAACTAAATAACCGTAGTGTGACAACTACAAGTAGGAAAAACGATCGATTTTACGATGCATCATGATTATAAAGTGGGCGATTCATGAATCGATGGGCAGATGTCCAAACATCGATTATTTACATACGTGAAATAAAGTAATACAGACGATTCTAAAATGTGGCATTATTAGTACCTACCCGCCCCCCCCAGAGAGGAGTTGTACAGTCTGATGGCGTGTGGGACAAGGGAGTTTTTGAGTCTATTATTATTGGGATGAAACATTCTAGCACTGAACAGGTTTCTCTGGCTACTGATAACGCTATTCAAGATTCAAGATGCTTTATTGCTATCCATTCTTTAACATGTACAAGACACTTAAGAACTGAAATTTCATTTTGGGCACAGTCCCACTAAGAGCAGACATACGTTACAGCTAGGGATGTCCGATAATGGCTTTTTGCCGATATCTGATATTCTGATATTGTCCAACTCTTTAATTACCGATCCCGATATCAACCGATACCGATATCAACCGATATATGCAGTCGTGGAATTAACACATTATTATGCCTAATTTGGACAACCAGGTATGGTGAAGATAAGGTACTTTTTAAAAAATTAGTAAAATAAGATAAATAAATTAAAAACATTTTCTTGAATAAAAAAGAAAGTACAACAATATAAAAACAGTTACATAGAAACTAGTAATGAATGAAAATTAGTAAAATTAACTGTTAAAGGTTAGTACTATTAGTGGAGCAGCAGCACGCACAATCATGTGTGCTTACGGACTGTATCCCTTGCAGACTGTATTGATATATATTGATATATAATGTAGGAACCAGAATATTAATAACAGAAAGAAACAACCCTTTTGTGTGAATGAGTGTAAATGGGGGAGGGAGGTTTTTTGGGTTGGTGCACTAATTGTAAGTGTATCTTGTGTTTTTTATGTGGATTTAATTTAAAAAAAAACAAAAAAAACCCGATACCGATAATAAAAAAAACGATACCGATAATTTCCGATATTACATTTTAACGCATATATCGGCCGATTATATCGGCCGATAATATCGGCCGATTATATCGGCCGATTATATCGGCCGATAATATCGGCAGGCCGATATTATCGGATATCTCTAGTTACAGCAGTGGTCCCCAACCACCGGACCGATTGGTACCGGGCCGCACAAGAAATTAAAAAAAAAAAAATAATAATTTTATTTTTATTTTTATGAAATCAACATAAAAAACACAATATATACATTGTATATCAATATAGATCAATACAGCCTGCAGGGATACAGTCCGTAAGCACACACGATTGTATTTATTTATGTTAAAAAAAATAATAAAAATAATTTTTTTTTTTTTTTTTTTTAAATACCCCCCCCCACCGGTCCGTGGGACAAATTTTCAAGCGTTGACCAGTTCGCAGCTACAAAAAGGTTGGGGACCACTGCGTTACAGGGAGACAAGACGGGACCGCCAACGGATCAGCCACTTACAGCGCTCCTTAAAAAAGTGGGAAAAGGGTGACATTGGGAAAGGGGGAAGAGTAAAAAAAAGTATCAGTCTAAGGCTGGACCCTCGGGAGGGATCCAGACTGAGTCCAAGGGAAAAAACCTCACATAGCATAGCACACATAAACATGATACATGTAATCACAACAACTCGCAACAGAGGGGGGTGGGATTTGGGGCCCTGGATTTAATTTATTTAAGGACAAACTTGCAATAATAAACATATGTTTAATGTACCCTCAGATTTTTTGTTAAAATAAAGCCAATAATGCCATTTTTTGTGGTCCCCTCTATTCATAAAAAAGTATCGAAAAGTACCAAAAAGTATCGACATACATTTTGGTAGCGGTACCAAAATATTGGTATGGGGACAACACTAATATACATATATCTATCCAAAAACCGGAACTGACACATTACTGCATGTGTCCGTAGCCAATGAAGGAGCTATGTAGACATACGTTTAATAATTAATTAATATTAATTAATGTTGACAATAATATACAATATATTATACAACATTTTAATAATATACAATATATAAATACAATGTATTTGTATAAATAATCGATCTATAATCTAGGGCTGCAACTAACAACTAATTTGATAATCGATTATCTGTCGATTATTACTTCGATTAATCGATTAATAATCGGATAAAATAGACAAACTACATTTCTATCCTTTCCAGTATTTTTTTTTTTTTAAAACAGCATACAGGCACCATACTTATTTTGATTATTGTTTCTCAGCTGTTTGTAAATGTTGCAGTTTAAAAATAAAGGTTTATAAAAAAATTTAAAAAAAGTAGCCTTTGCGCATGCACATAGCGTAGATCCAACGAATCGATGACTAAATTAATCGCCAACTATTTTTATAATCGATTTTAATCAATTTCATCGATTAGTTGTTGCAGCCCTACTATAATCAAATCATAGCCCCTGAATTGTAATCGTAATGGACTCGTGAGATGGTTCCAACACACCTACGCTTACCCATGGACAAAAGGTCAACCCCAAGTCCCAAAAGTGGTTTTCCTTCACTTTGTTGCATTTATTCTTTTTTTTTTTTGCCAAGATTTCTCCTCTCCTCCAACATGTCACCCAGGGCGATTCCCATTTGCACTCTTGAAAACATGTAGCTTAAAGGGTATTACACAAATCGGATAAGATGCCCACAGTGTCCGTTACGAAACTACGCCTTGGCAACATTTTGCACCACGAGGGGGGAAAATCCCTCGACTCAGCCAAGACGAGATAGCTAATAGTAACCTTGTTTGGCTTCTGTTAAAGGGGCCATATTATGCAAAACCAACTTTTTTTTTTTTAGATATAGGTACTTGTTTTTGTGTATTTGGGATCTGCATAAGTCCCAAAAATGGGAAATCAAACCCTGGAGGCATGGCGGAGATATTTGTAAAACAATATTGCCTTCCTTCATACTTCCTCCAAAGCCATTTGGAATTTGCCCATAGTGTGACGTCAGTGGATTGTTCATATACGGTAGAGCTTTAGCCTCATTGATTAGCTTGCATTCATGCACTGACCAAATATGCCTGATTAGCACTCCCAACAAGTCAATAACATCAACAAATCGCGCCTTTGTGCATTCACGCCCAGCATAAAACTTTTGGTGGACAAAATGAGACGAAGAAGGAGTGAACGATTTTACATGTAAACAAACTGTTGCGTCACAGTCCAGTGTTTCCCACACATTCATTTATTTGTTGCGGCCGGCCACGAAATAATTAAGGCCGCCACAAAAAAATATATATATATTTTTTTTATTTTTTTTATTTTTTATTTATTCATTTTTTGTGTCCTGTCAAGCTTCTCAGGCAAATCATATAGTTTTTTTGTTGTTTTTTGGGTTTTTTTTTAGTTAGGGGTATTTTACTTGAACTACAGTGTTTCCCACACATTCATTTATTTGTGGCGGCCCGCCACGAAATAATTAAGGCCGCAACAAAAAATATATATATATATATTTTTAAATATTTTTATTTTTTTGTGTCCTGTCAAGCTTCTCAGGAAAATCATATAGTTGATGTAGATGCCCATATCGGCTGTTCAGATTTACTTTACAAAAGAGAAGTGTAGGATCAAGATTTTTGGAGCTCTTTGTTCAGTGGATCAGATGTTTGATGAAGCTCTGTGTCTATCTACCACCACTACTGTTTTCTGTTTATTTGTTACTGACTGTGGCAGGACACCTCTGCCTCTGTTTCACTTTATGTTGCTGGTAAATAAAATGGTTGTAGTAGTAGGCTAAAGTTAAATTATTTAGTATGCACTAATTAAAGGGGCAGAGCTTTAAGAGACATTTTAGCTTTTATATTTTTATAAGATATATTTTTTGTAAGAACCACAATTAATAAATATATTTCAGTGAATAAGTTATTGTTCAAATCTGTATATAAATATGTACATAAAGTGTTGTAATTATATTGTAAAATGGATGGATGGATGGACGTTTAAAACAAAACTGTTATTATTAATTAGTAAGTATACATTTTTTGAGCCTTTTTAGAGAAAATCATATCCTTGTAGTAAATTATGCAAATTACTCGATGATGTCATGGTGACCACGCCCATAGCCACGGCCCCACCGCCACAGGTATCTTGGCAGTTTATGGGAAACACTGCAGTCCACACTATGGTGAGTTCACAAATTTGTATTAGAACATGTGCATGTTCGAGCCAGTCTGCCCCAAAACAAGAAGACAGAGAAAAAGTAAGAGCGCAAAGCTCCTCGGGTAAAACTTTGAATATCGCCGCTGATGTCAGCAATTGGAAAAATGTCACAAATGGGGCAAATTCCAAACAGCTCATTTGGAGGAAGTCTGAAAGAAAGGAAGATTTTTTTATGAATACGGTTCCGATTTCAAATTTTCGGGACTTATGCAGATCCCAAATACGCAAAAACAGGTAAGAAAAGTTGTGGTCTACATAACATGTGATGGTGGTTCTTTGGTCAAAATGTTGCATAGATGATGTTTTACACATCATCTTCAAGTCACTTTCTGACAGTCGCTTCAGGATGCGCCGTTTTGTGGGCGGTCTTATTTACGTGGCTCACCTTCGACGGCGTCTTCTCCCCGTCATCTTTGTTGTAGCGGTGTAGCGTGCAAGGACGGGCGTGGAAGAAGTGTCAAAAGATGGCGCTAACTGTTTTAATGACATTCAGACTTTACTTCAATCAATAACGGAGCTCACTAGTGCAACAACAACACCGGAAATGTGTCCCGTGGAAAAAACGTCCGACCGGATCTCTCTAACAACTAAAGTTCCTTGGGTGAATAATGTAAGCTCACTACACCGGTATGTTTTAGTGCTTTCATGGTGAGTTTACTGACAGATATAAGTAAGAACTTTACACTACTTTATATTAGAAATGGCAACAGTGGAGGATGAATGTCACATAACAAGAAGATAGAGAAAAATAAGAAGCTTATCGACTACGGTGTCGGCACGGACTACAAAGGCGGACGCGCGCAAATTTTCAGGACTTATGCAGATCCCAAATACAGATCAGCAGGTACCAGAAGGTTAGAAAAGTCTCTTTTGCATAACATTGCGAAACAAAACGCCAGATTATATGTCTTACCTTATACCATACTTGCCAACCCTCCCGTTTTTAGCGGGAGACTCCCGGTATTCAGCGCCTCTCCCGATAACCTCCCGGCAGAAATTTTCTCCCGACAAACTCCCGGTATTCAGCCGGAGCTGGAGGCCACGCCCCCTCCAGCTCAATGCGGACCTGAGAGTGGGGACAGCCTGTTCTCACGTCCGCTTTCCCACAATATAAACAGCTTGCCTGCCCAATGACGTCATAACATCTAGGGCTTTTAGAGAGTAGAGTGCACAACTGCGCACACAACAAGGAGACGAAGCAGAAGAACGAGGAAGTTACAGACATGGCGACGCCGTCGACGAGCAACATGAAGAAATACGCTTGCAAGTTCCAAAACGAATGGAAACAAGAATTTCAGTTCATCCAGGACAGTTCGAAAGGGAAGGGGTATGTAATTATGTTGCCTGTACATTTTGTAGAACAGACTTCTCCATTGAACACGGTGGCCGAGTCATGAACGGAGGAGAAGTTAAACAGGACAATACTGCCATCTACTGGATAGCCCCCGGAACACTGAAATTCAAGTATTTATTTTATTTATATGTATAATAAAATAAATATATATACATATATAGCTAGAATTCACTGAAAGTCAAGTATTTCATACATATATATATATATATATATATATATATATATATATATATATATATATATATATATATATATATATATATATATATATATATATATATATATATATATATATATATGAAATACTTGAGTTGGTGAATTCTAGCTGTAAATATACTCCCCTATTAACCACGCCCTTAACCACGACCCCCCACCCCCCACCTCCCGGTATCGGATGTCTCAAGGTTGGCAAGTATGCCTTATACACACACCATAATAATACTCCTATGTTGAAGCACATCAAGCGGTGAGGCTTCATAGCTTACCAAAGTCGTACTAAAACATTTTGATGGATTTTTGATCGCCGTGTGTAATGTTCTATATTTTTAATGGAACATACACAATTTTGGTGTGGTTTACTCGAGTCATATTGCAGTCCACACGTACCTCTTATGTGTGACTGCCATCTACTGGCACCATGTACCAAATAAAACAGCTTTGAGGTCGGCAAGCACAACCAAAATTATTCCGTACATTAGTTAAGTTAAAGTTAGAGTACCAATGATTGTCTCACACACACACTAGGTGTGGCGAAATTATTCTCTGCATTTGACCCATCACCCTTGATCACCCCCTGGGAGGTGAGGGGAGCAGTGGGCAGCAGCGGTGGTTGCACCCGGGAATCATTTTTGGTGATTTAAACCCCCAATTCCAAGCCTTGATGCTGAGTGCCAAGCAGGGAGGTAATGGCTCCCATTTTTATAGTATTTGGTATGACTCGGTTTGAACTCACAACCTACCCATCTCAGGGCGGACACTCTAACCACTAGGCCACTGAGGTGCAAATGAAAGGATTTTAAGTGCGCCTTATAGTACGGAAAAAAATATGGTCGTTACATTGTGGTTCAACGTCACTGTACAGCTAAAAGAAGGCAGATTTGGTTAACAGGAACCACTTACTCACATCTAAAAGCACCCACTTCAAAAAGTGTCAGAGTGGACCTGCCCCCATGACCACACAGTCTATATATATTTCACTGTCTTCCTGCAACGAAGAAACCGACACGTTCTCCCCCTTATAAGCACTAAGAGCGTATTCTGTCTGCAGACACCTCAGTAGGGTAGGGTGCAGCAGGCGGTGCAGAGTCACTACCTATTTCCAAGTGGAAAACAGCGGGACGAGGAAACAGGGCGGAGACAGACCGTAGAAGGGAGAGGCTGCAAGTCTAAATGATTCCCACATGTGTTCCCCCAGAAGACATGTTCCAGGTGGCCCCCCCAGTCTATTGAGCATGCTGGGAAGGAAAGCACCTCGCCGGACTTTCCCCCCGCACTTTTCGTCCACACCCTACTGAGCAAAGTCTCCACATGGATCCACTTAGCGTGGACCATGGCGTCAACGTGATATTTGGAAAAAGGCACCAAGAAAACCAGCGCTGCAGGGAAGAACTGTAGAGGAACTTAAATTGGCTGCATTAATTAAGTAAAGGATGGTAAAGAATCGTCAAGATAGGCCTTTTATTCCCTTTCGAGATATCTGAAGTGTATTTGATGTAGGGCTGGGCCATATGGCCTTTTATTAATATCTCGATAAGCAGTGGCACAAACATTCATGTCATTTCCAAAACAGAAAGTGCAAGATTGTCAGAGACATTTTAAAACAAGCTATTAGTGCACTTTTGTGCATGATGTCACTAAGATGACATATCAAAACAACACTCAATTAAAGGCCTACTGAAAGCCACTACTAGCGACCACGCAGTCTGATAGTTTATATATCAATGATGAAATCTTAACATTGCAACACATGCCAATACGGCCGGGTTAACTTATAAAGTACAATTTTAAATTTCCCGCAAAACTTCCGGTTGAAAACGTCTATGTATGATGATGTTTGTGCGTGACGTCAATGGTTGAAACGGAAGTAATCGGACACATTGTATCCAATACAAAAAAGCTTTGTTTTCATCGCCAAACTCCACAGTATTCTGGACATCTGTGTTGGTGAATCTTTTGCAATTTGTTTAATGGACAATGAAGACTGCAAAGAAGAAAGCTGTAGGTGGGATCGGTGTATTAGCGGCTGGCTACAGCAACACACCCAGGAGGACTTGGAGTTGGATAGCAGACGCGCTATCCGACGCTAGCCGCCGACCGCATCGATGATCGGGTGAAGTCCTCCGTCGCGCCGTCGATCGCTGGAACGCAGGTGAGCACGGGTGTTGATGAGCAGATGAGGGCTGGCGTAGGTGGATAGCTAATGTTTTTTGCATAGCTCTGTCTAAGTCCCGTAGCTAAGTTAGCTTCAATGGCGTCGTTAGCAACAGCATTGTTAGGCGGTACAGCATTAACCGTGTTAAATTTACCATTTAGTGGTCAATTGTACGGAATATGTACTTCACTGTGCAACCTACTAACAAAAGTCTCAATCAATCAATCAATCAATCAATCAATCAATCAGTGTGGTTACAGGTCCAGAGTTTGGTAGTATTGTTGATCTTCTGTCTATCCTTCCAGTCAGGGGTTTATTTCTTTTGTTTATATCTGCATTTGAGCCCGATGCTATCACGTTAGCTCCGTAGCTAAAGTGCTTTGCCGATGTATTGTCGTGGTGATAAAAGTCACTGTGAATGTCCATTTCGCGTTCTCGACTCTCATTTTCAAGAGGATATAGTATCCGAGGTGGTTTAAAATACAAATCCGTGATCCACAATAGAAAAAGGAGAAAGTGTGGAATCCAATGAGCCAGCGTGTACCTAAGTTACGGTCAGAGCGAAAAAAGATACGTCCTGCACTGCACTCTAGTCCTTCACTCTCACGTTCCTCATCCACGAATCTTTCATCCTCGCTCAAATTAATGGGGTAATAGTCGCTTTCTCGGTCCGAATCGCTCTCGCTGCTGGTGTAAACAATGGGGAAATGTGAGGAGCCTTTCAACCTGCGACGTCACGCTACTTCCGGTACAGGCAAGGCTTTTTTTTTATCAGCGACCAAAACTTTATCGTCGATGTTCTCTACTAAATCCTTTCAGCAAAAATATGGCAATATCGCGAAATGATCAAGTATGACACATAGAATGGATCTGCTATCCCTGTTTAAATAAGAAAATTTCATTTCAGTAGGCCTTTAACGGGCCGCATAATAATAATAATAATAATAATAATAATAGATTTTATTTGTAAAAAAGCACTTTCCATTGAGCAAACAACCTCAAAGTGCTACAGTGTATTAGAAAAATAAATAAAAAGATTTAAATAAAATAAAATAATAAAAACTTAATTGGCCCAGGTCTGTCCTACAGAGTGTAGTGTAGCATGTTTATCTATTCCTCGTCCTCCAGGCGTGATACTTGTGTACTTTATTTGCCGACATGGAGGTGACTTACTGACTTATAAGCAACTTTGCACCGTGGAGGCACGTTAGCCGCAAGCTAAAATGCTAAATTACGTTGAGGACGCATTCATTCACTTGTCGCAGTCATTTTGCGAGGCACAACGTGCATTATTGCATACTAAACTTTCTCTCTGGCACTCATCGAGGGCGGACGCTCCCCTTTCCTCTCCCTTATCTCTCCTGCTCGCTTCTTTGTCTTGTCTTAACTTTCTTGTTGCCTCTTTTTGCACTGCTCTCCAAATCTAAACATTGGAACTATTTAACTGGCCTCAACGAAATTGACAAGATCTTGGGTTTGGGGGAACCAGCTTGTCGTGACGGAGCGGTTGTTGCTGGACACGCAACGGACTCTCGGGAGAAGAAGGAGTGTCGCGGACGTGAAGATATCCACCTATTCGGAATTATGACAACAGGACATCTGCTGATTGGAGTAAGTGTTGCTCTGGTTTGTCGACAAATTGGAAGTTGCTGGCAGTCTTCAAAGTACCCCAAAGCTGCCACAAATGATTGGAGGATGCGGGAAGAACTGTGGACACTCTTGGGATTTGGATAACATTGGACTGTCTGCCCCCGCAGGATTTTTTGAGGACCAGTCATAGACAGTTTAGAGTGAAAAGCACATTTTATTTTCACTCTCATACAAAACATTCTAACTTGGATTGTTTCCCTGGCTTCGAGACTCTCCCGAAGGACAGTGCGGCGAAGACACAACGAACTCCCTTCTTGTCTCTCATGGACACACACCTGTTGTTGTTGACTTTGGACTAGCGACTGTACAAGATCAAGGCTGCGGAACAGAGATACGCGACAGGCTTACACACACACATGCATCCACAAATATATACACTACACATACACCCTCCAACCCAACGCCCTCGACGCAAAATCCCATAGGGGTGATGAAAGGATGGTCAGCGCCTGAGAGCTGCGGCCTACCACCATGACCCCGCACTCCCTCCCCTCTGTTGCTAGATATCTCGAGATGTACGTTGTAATATGTATATGTGCTTTGCTATGGAGGTTTTTTCCCACTCCAGACTGGGCCCCCTTAGGAGCCTAGTCTAGATTGTATTTTTTTACTCATCCTTCCCCAGCGTTTTACCTTTTTCCCCATCTTTTACGGGGCACCTTGTGGCGACCCATCAGCGTTCCTGTTCTGTAACCCTGTACACTGTTTGTCTAATCTTGAACGGGTTTGTGCTGAAAACAACGTTTTGTTGTACTTCTGCAATGACAATAAAGACATATCTATCTATCTATCTAGTATCACGATATGATCGTTTTAAAAGCTCCATCATCGGCCAAATTAATATGAAAATGAAAGAAATTGCAATGTGTAATTTAACTAAAGTGATCATACATCAAGCAACTTTGTGAAAAGTAAACAAGTAGGAAAAAAAGCCCAAAAGTGAAGAGAAATAGCAGTAATAACAGCAGAATAGAAGTGATGAGAAGAGCAAACGTTTCATGGCATGAATGATAAGTGTGAGGCAATGTGTGTGAGTAGTACACCCTAAGAAGAGAAGGTACCTACAAATTGACAGCATACAATGATCATCTCACCATTTATTTTTTTTTACCAATTAGTATACACCAACTGACATAACGGGCACACCTAAAGACTAAAAATCTACCAGAACTTTAGGGGCCAAACTATAATTTCTCTGGGATCTGAATGAATGGAGGCATGATGAAAAGGAGGAAACAGATGTGGAAACTGGAGATTAGATTCCTGTGAGGGCTGCACTCATGCAGCTCTACTCTCGAACTGGGCTGTGGACTGCAACCACATGCCAACAATCACTACTGCCCTCACAATTCATCACCATACTGTGAGAAGCGCTGAACAGACGTCTTGTCCATGTGATGAATTCATGCTTTTCATTCATCTAACCACGTTGCGGACATATGAGTGATTCTGGGATGAATTCATGCTTTTCATTCATCTAACCATGTTGCGGACACATGATAATAGTGATCATGTGATGAATTCATGCTTTTCATTCATCTAACCATGTTGCGGACACATGATAATAGTGATCATGTGATGAATTCATGCTTTTCATTCATCTAACCCAGTGTTTTTCAACCTTTTTTGAGCCTAGGCGCATTTTTTTCTAGGGGTGTAACGGTACACAAAAATTTCGGTTCGGTACGTACCTCGGTTTAGAGGTCTCGGTTCGGTTCATTTTCGATACAGTAAGAAAACAACAAAATATAAATGTTTTCGGTATTTATTTACCAAATTTGTAAACAATGGCTTTATCATTTTAACATTGGGAACACTATAATAATTCTGTCCACGTTAATCAACATTAAACTGCCTGTGGCTATGGGCGTGGCTATGGGCGTGGTCACCATGACATCATCGAGTAATTTGCATAATTTACTACAATGATATGGTTTTCTCTAAAAAGGCTCAAAAAATGTATACTTACTAATTAATAATAACAGTTTTGTTTTAAAAGTCCATCCATCCATCCATTTTACAATATAATTACAACACTTTATGTACATATTTATATACAGATTTGAACAATAAGTTATTCACTGAAATATATTTATTAATTGTGGTTCTTACAAAAAATATATCTTATAAAATATAAAAGCTAAAATGTCTCTTAAAGCTCTGCCCCTTTAATTAGTGCATACTAAATAATTTATCTTTAGCCTACTATTACAACCATATTATTTACCAGCAACATAAAGTGAAACAGAGGCAGAGGTGTCCTGCCACAGTCAGCAACAAATAAACAGAAAACAGTAGTGGTGGTAGATAGACACAGAGCTTCATCAAACATCTGATCCACTGAACAAAGAGCTCCAAAACTCTTGAACTTTAGACTGCCATCAGTTTTACTCCCTCCACTTAACCGTGTGTTTCCTACTGCCTGCAGACTTTGCACCCTTTGTTATATACACATGTTGTGTTTCTAATATAAATACATTTAATAAAGTCAAATACAAATAAGGCAACAAGAGAAGTATCCTACACTTCTCTTTTGTAAAGTAAATCTGAACAGCCGATATGGGCATCTACATCAACTATATGATTTGCCTGAGAAGCTGGACAGGACAAAAAATGTTTTATTTTTTATTTTATTTTTTTTATTTGTGGCGGACGTAATTCTTTCGTGGCGGGCCGCCACAAATAAATGAATGTGTGGGAAACACTGTTATTATATCAACTATCAGAGACAGAAACTCTTCATTTAACATAATGTCCTTTTTTGCTGCTTCAACACAGCTCAATCAACACAGAAAAAGGTAAAGTGAAATAACAGACAGACAGGGCTTTGCTGTCCGTAACACACACACGCACACACACACGCACACACACACACACACGCACACACACACACCGCAAAATGAACTAACGTTGCGCTAAAAGCGAATTAGCCTTCACCTCAAGCCAGGACTGCGAGCGAGCAGAGCTGCCGTTTATGTTTCTAGAAGGTCAACGGGCTCATAGTGATGTTACTAGTAGTTGACTGGGAGGTGTTTATTATCATTTGGGGAGAGTCCGCGGCCTGATGCTTACCTGCTAAATGCTAAGCACTGACTACATGCGCTCTGAATACGCACTGCTGATTGGCTGTTACTGCTCTGTTTGTAACCAATCAGATGGTTGTGTGGGTGGGACAATGCTGGGTGCTGTGTAGAGGACTGACAGAAACAGAGGCAGAAGGAAGAGGAGGCGGCTACTTAATATGTTCGTGTGGAAACTCGTTCGGTACACCTCCGAACCGAACTGAAACCCCTGTACCGAAACGGTTCAATACAAATACACGTACCGTTACACCCCTTGATACTGTGATGAATCCATACTTTTCATTCATCTAACCATGTTGCGGACATATGATAATAGTGATCCTGTGATGAATCCATACTTTTCATTCATCTAACCATGTTGCGGACATATGATAATAGTGATTCTGTGATGAATTCATACTTTTCATTCATTTAACCATGTTGCGGACATATGATAATAGTGATTCTGTGATGAATTCATAGTGATTCTGTGTATAATTCATACTTTTTATTCGTCTAACCATGTTGCGGACATATGGTAATAGTGATTATGTGATGAATTCATACTTTTCATTCATCTAACCACGTTGCGGACATATGATAATAGTGATTCTGTGATGAATTCATAGTGATTCTGTGTATAATTCATACTTTTTATTCATCTAACCATGTTGCGGACATATGATAATAGTGATCCTGTGATGAATTCATACTTTTCATTCATCTAACCAAGTTGCGGACATATGATAATAATGATTCTGTGATTAATTAATAGTGATTCTGGGATGAATTCATACTTTTCATTTATCTAACCATGTTGCGGACATATGATAATAGCGAGTCTGGAAAGAAGCAACTTTAGCAAGAGTTATTCTCTACGTTGCACCAGAATCTCGTCATAGGTGCAGATAAAGCTGGGATAGTATTATCATGGCTAATCCGCAGCTAAAAGTTAAATGCATGGACAGCTTTTTCCTTCTCTTCACGCTGTGGTATTATAAAGAAATCTAATCCCTAATTTGTTTTGATTTAATCGGATTGTCAAACACAAACTGTTGAAGCCAAACACTGTAAAATAACATGCTGTCACCTGAAAGGGCAGAAAAATAACTAGCAGTATGCTTGTATTATCTATATACTTAACGTATTATTTTATACATTAGCACCTGGGTTTTTGTATCCCCCACTCATTTTACTCCTGTTTTAAAAACGCGGAATACAGTGCCTAAACAAAGAATCCCATCCCTATCGGACTTTTTGGATTGGATTAATCATGAAAACCAAGATTCCACTGTATATTCATGATGACAAAAATATTGTCTTGAATGATGAATGTGACACTTATTAAAGATGTGGCTAGTCTGGTGTAACAGTAAAAGGACTCTTATATGTGTGTTTGACAATAGCGAGACATGGCCTAGTTTGAACGTGTCACGCTCCCCGGGGAGTTCCATTATGCTCCGCTCAATCCTCTTGGCCTTTTACCGTAAAATGAAGGAGCAACCAAGTAAAGTCCTAATCTTTAAACCTTGGACCATCTGCTGTGGGACGAACCTTTGTGAGCACATGTGTGAGATCCATTTTTATCAGACATAAAAAAAAATGCTGTATTCTTAATGAAAGTTTCAACAGCGGCACATTCCTGCCAAGTCAGCTTGCAAGTGACCCCACGTTGTCTATGCCAGGGACTTTGAAATCTGCCATCCAGTCTACCTGCACGAGCGGCAAACGCCATATGTTGACTTCAGTCTATAGTGTTGACCTTAAAAAGTGCCCAAACAGCAGGGGGGCATATCACACTTGTTTAGTGTGTTTCTATACATCTAACTAACTCTTTAGGTGTTTAAATACACACTAATTATTGAACTTTAGATTGGACACATTTTCGAGGAATAACATTTATCCAGCACATACATATAGGGATGATGTTCCAAACCGGTTCTCCCGGTTGTTCGATAAGGAAAGAGCCGTTCGATAAGAAAAGAATCGATTCCATGGACTCAAATCCCTTTTTGAGAACCGGTTCCCGTTATCCAGGCCACTATAGTAAAGAAAAAGAGTTGGTTCTTTATTCGAATCCCTGGGAACGAATCCCGCCCCACAAGAAATGCCCTGTGGACATCACACAAGCAGCAAAAATAATGGACCGGAAAAAACGCCTCAAGGCATGGCTATTCACCTATAGTGATCACAGAGACAGGTTGTTTTTGTGTTACTGTATATACTTTGGGTAACAACAGTCAATATTTATTTATTTTGTTTTTTAGGGGGGGTAACAGTCAATATTTATTATATTATTTTTTAAAGAAAGAAACAGCCTGCATGGCAGCTTTGTGTTATTAGAGTTTTTTTGATTGATTGAGACTTTTATTAGTAGGTTGCACAGTGAAGTACATATTCCGTACAATTGACCACTAAATGGTAACACCCGAATAAGTTTTTCACCTTGTTTAAGTCGGGGTCCACTTAAATTGATTCATGATACAGATATATACTATCATATATACTATCATCATAATACAGTCATCACACAAGATAATCACATTGAATTATTTACATTATTTACAATCAGGGGTGTGGAGGGGGGGGGGGGGGGTAGGATATGGACATCAAGTAGTGGACATAGAGAGAGAGAGAGAGAGATCAGAAGGCATAAGAAAAAGTATCTGCATTTGATTGTTTACATTTGATTATTAGCAATCCGGGGAGGGTGTTAGTTTAGGGTTGTAGCTGCCTGGAGGTGAACTTTTATTGCGGTTTTGAAGGAGGATAGAGATGCCCTTTCTTTTATACCTGTTGGGAGCGCATTCCACATTGATGTGGCATAGAAAGAGAATGAGTTAAGACCTTTGTTAGTTCGGAATCTGGGTTTAACGTGGTTAGTGGAGCTCCCCCTGGTGTTGTGGTTATGGCGGTCATTTATGTTAAGGAAGTAGTTTGACATGTACTCGGTATCAGGGAGGTGTAGCGGATTTTATAGACCAGGCTCAGTGCAAGTTGTTTAACTCTGTCCTCCACCTTGAGCCAGCCCACTTTAGAGAAGTGGGTAGGAGTGAGGGCCACGGGGCCGTTAAAACATTACCCGCGGGCCGCACTTTGGACGCCCCTGTCCTACATCCTACATTAGAGACATATTGTTGAAAAGCAACCTGAGCAAAAGGAGTGTACAGATAGTGGGTGACTGGGTGATGGTGTAAATGGGGTGTACCTCACTAACAAGGGTGATGCTGGGATGTCATCATCCTGCAAAATTCGGTCTACGAACCTGTTGGCTTCATCTGAGTCTCCAAATAAACACATCTAACATGGTTCGGGTTAGGTTTTACTATGATTTTCCACACACTCTCTGGTTATCGCAACACTTTTGAAAAAACTAGCAGCTTTAGTGAGTTTGCAAAGGCCTAACCGAGCATGGAGCTCCTTGCAACTTTGTCACTAAAAGCTCCGTAGGGGTGGCTCTTTTGCAAAAAAACCACCTCGGAGCCGCATTGATCCGCATGCACGAATAAGAAGAGGACAACAAATGTTTGCAACTTACGTGAAAACGAAAAACAAAGTGGTCGATCCCACCAGGAGTGTGGCGGCTGTGGACACGGGGATGTATTTGCTGGGTTTAAATCTCTTTCCGGCGCTGGTGGGCATTCTGTAATGTCCACATTCCTCAATTGTTCATCCCGCTTTGGAGTTGCATGGGGGAAAAAAAGAATATCCGATGTGGCTTTTTGGAGCAAAAATGTTTCAAGTCCAAATCCGTGCAGAGATCCTGGGAGGCAGAGAAGATCTGCTGTGAAATCCCACCCTTCCAATCCAGCCCATCCGTGAGGTCACCGGACCGCTAGAAAAGGTGGAGCCTCCATTGCAATGTTTTTTGTTTTTTTTTAATTCACTAATTATGTCCACCATTCATACATTCTAGTAGAGATCGTCACATTGCGGACATGTTAGCACGTTTCTTGTTAAAAAAGCGTGTTGGAAAACACGTGACTCAACCGGATGTTTTAGTGTTTATTCCTAATTACAGCTTATTTCAAACGGCAAAAACATATATTTGATTAATTTAATAGCGCTAAATGTAATAAGTACGGTAATTCAAAGCGACTACTTTCTTGTAAATGTAATTAGTTGGACAAGCGCGCTCCCTGGCGGCCATCTTGCCCATGTTTGACCCAAACGGGCTGCCGTAGCAACCTGCTTTTAGATTAGCCATCGATGTCGTCGACGGCGGACTATTCTCTATTTTTACTTTTGTAAGACACCGTTGTCTCTATTAGCAGCGTGCTGGATATCAATTTATAGTTTAAATATTAACACATTTAGCTTTAAAATAACTCGGGTTTATCAGAAGGCAGCATTAGGCGTTGACGACACGCCAGCCCGCTTGAGCTAATTTGTTAGCATCCGTTAGCGACAACAAAATGTCGTACAGGAAAAGTTTCAAACTTATTTGTGGTTTTGCTGGCGGTTCTGCCACGTTGGTGCTGGCGGCGGCCGTTGCTGATTCCCGAGGTTACTTCGGTGAGTGGCGAGGCCGCTGGTCGAGACTGTCCGTGCTTGACGCCGCGCAGCCGGCGTGGACACCCGCGGGCGTCACGCCTGTCCAGACTGGACACTCATGGGACTTTAACTGGGACAAGTAAGATTTTTACACATTTTTATTCTTTTAACCTAGCAGAGCATTTTCTCTTATACGTGATAAGTGTCCTTATTTCACAAGCATGAATAGCTAATGTCCACAATTAAGTTTTTACTGCTACCTAGTGGTGTTAACCAGTGTTACCTATTCCCCAGTAAGGAAAGTAGCTATTGGATAGTTGACGTCATCAAATCAATCCATCCATCCATTTTCTTCCTCTTATCCGAGGTTGGGTCGCGGGGGCAGCAGCCTAAGCAGGTAAGCCCAGACTTCCCTCTCCCCAGCCACTTCGTCCAGCTCTTAACGAGGGATCCCGAGGCGTTCCCAGGCCAGCCGGCAGACATAGTCTTCCCAATGTGTCCTGGGTCTTCCCCGTGGCCTCCTGCCTGTCGAACATGCCCTAAACACCTACCTAGGGAGGCGTTCGAGTGGCATCCTGACCAGATGCCCGAACCACCTCACCTGGCTCCTCTCCATGTGGAGGAGCAGCGGCTTTACTTTGAGCTTCCCCCGAATGACAGAGCTTCTCACCCTATCTCTAAGAGAGAGACCCGCCACCCGGCGGAGGAAACTCATTTGGGCCGCTTGTACCCGTGATCTTGTCCTTTCGGTCATAACCCAAAGCTCATGACCATAGGTGAGGATGGGAACGTAGATCGACCGGTAAATTGAGAGCTTTTCCTTCCGGCTCAGGAAAGGGTGGAGTGCCATCTCCGGGTTGGGGAGGAGATCTTGCCCCAAGTGGAGGAGTTCAAGTACCTCGGGGTCTTGTTCACGAGTGAGGGAAGAGTGGATCGTGAGATCGACAAGTGTCTCGGTGCGGCGTCTTCAGTAATGCGGACGCTGTATCAGCCCGTTGTGGTGAAAAAGGAGCTGAGCCGGAAGGCAAAGCTCTCAATTTACCGGTCGACCTACGTTCCCATCCTCACCTATGGTCATGAGCTTTGGGTTATGACCGAAAGGACACGATCCTCTAATCAAACTTTACCTATATCACACTTTTTATGCACAGGCAAGTGGCAAACACAAAGTGCTTTATACATTAAAAAAAAAACTAAAGAAGAAAACATATACATTCAAAAGCACTATTCTCAATAACAAAACAAAACATGGCATGGCAGTGAGGATTGAGAAAAAAATGGCACCTTTTGAGGAGAAAAACTAACTGCCAAAATTGTATGAAACATGATAAATTATATGTAAAAACATAATGTAAATAAGACATCAATAAGTCAATAAAACTATAAAATTGAGAGAATATTATTAGTATTATCAATTAAAAACATCCCTTGCTAGGGTACTGGAGTGGGCATGGGAGTTTGCTCAACCAGTCCACATGTGTTTTGTGGATTTGGAAAAGGCCTTCGGTCGTGTCCTGTGAGGGATGCTCCAGGAGTACGGGGTCCATGGTCCTTTGACACGGGCCATACGGTACCTGTACAAGCACAGCAGGAGTCTGGTTGGCATTGCCGGTAAAAAGTCAGACATGTTCCCAGTGGACGTTGGACTCTGCCAAGGCTGCACTTTGTCACCAGTCCTGTTCATTATCTTTATGGACAGAATTTCTAGGCGCAGTCAGGGTGTGGAGGGTTTCCAGTTTGGTGGCCAGAGGATCGCATCCCTGCTTTTTGCAGATGATGTGGTCCTGTTGGCTTCATCGGGCTGGGATCTTCAGCGTTCACCAGGGCGGTTCGCAGCCGAGTATGAAGCTGCTGGGATGAGGATCAGCACCTCCAAATCTGAGGCCATGGTTCTCAGTCAGAAAAGGGTGGACTGCACCCCTCGGGTCGGGAGTGAAGTTCTGCCTCAAGTGGAGGAGTTCAAGTATGTCTGGGTCTTGTTTACGAGTGAGGTAAGAATAAACACGAGATTGACAGACGGATAGGTGCGGCGTCTGCATTGATGCGGTCACTGCACCGGTCTGTTGTAGTGAAGAAGGAGCTGAGCCAGAAGGCGACGGTCTCGATTTACAGGTCGGTCTATGTTCCTACTCTCACCTATGGTCATGAACTTTGGTTAATGACCAAAAGGACAATGTTGCGAATACAAGCGGCAGAAATTAGTATCCTCCGCAGGATGTCTGGGATCACACTCAGAGATAGGGGGAGAAGCTTGGTCATCCGGGAGAGACTCACATGAGAGGAGCCAACTGAGATGGCTCGGGCATCTACTACGGATGCCTCCCTGGTGAGGTGTTTCGGGCATGTCCAGCCTGGAGGAGAACTCGGGGCAGACCGAGGACACGTTAGAATGACTATGTCTCACAGCTGGCCTGAGAACGCCTCGGTATCCCCCCTGTAGAACTAGAGGAGGTGGCCGGGGACAGGGAAGTCTGGGCATCTCTGCTTAGACTGCTGCCCCCTCGACCCGGACTCTGATAAGCGACGAAAAATGGATGGATGCTAATTAAAAACAATAGAAAATAATATAATAAACGAGAGTTTAACATGATCAGTAAAAAGCCTAATTAAAAAGGACTGTCTTTAGTCTTTAAAAAAAATCTGTGGTCTCTGCAGTCCTGAGGCTCTTCTGCAGGCTGTTGCACAGGTGAGGGTCAAAGTGGCTAAATGCCGCCTCATTGTGGGTCTTTGGGACGGTATAGCTCGGTTGGTAGAGCGGCCGTGCCAGCAACTTGAGGGTTGCAGGTTCGATCCCCGCTTCCGCCATCCTAGTCACTGCCGTTGTGTCCTTGGGCAAGACACTTTACCCACCTGCTCCCAGTGCCACCCACACTGGTTTAAATGTAACTTAGATATTGGGTTTCACAATGTAAAGCGCTTTGAGTCACTTGAGAAAAAGCGCTATATAAATGTAATTCACTTCACTTCACTTCACTTTGTTCTGGTATTTGGTAAGGATAAAAGTTTGGTGCCAGAGGACCTCAGGATCCACAAGGGTTGATACGGTAAAAGCAGGTCAGATAGATTAGAAAGCGCATGGCAATTTAAAAACTAATAATAGAACTTTAAAATCGACCCTAAACAAACTCTGGCTATGTTCTTAAGATGATAAAAACATTTATTTTTTTAAAATATTTTTAGTATGTGGGATAAATGTCACCTTTAGTCAAAAATCACATCCAGATTTTTTTTTTTATAGATTGTTGTGGTTTAAAATCTTGTATATTTGGTAAAATACCCCCCTGCTGGCCTCCAGGATCTATAACTAAAACCTGGGGTTTGTCCTGGTTGAGCTGTAGGAAATGTACTGCCATCCATGACTTGATATCTAAAATGCAGTTAAAAAGTGTATTAGTATCTATCATCGCCTCATTTGCATAATTCATTGAGATGGACCCAGCAGGGGGAGGAATAACGTTGTGGGAGAGATCAAAAGTGAGTTTAAAATGCTAAGTATGATTAGAACAGCATATGAACTATCTGCTGTTGTTTCTTAGTTTGTGTTCTTTGAATTTAATTCAATTTTGTTCCGGATTGTTAAATGCTAGAGCAGGGGTGGGCAATTAATTTTTACCGGGGGCCGCATGAGCTACCCGAGCACTGCTGGAGGGCCACATCGACAATATTTCAATTAAATTTTGCTCAATATTATTTTTGATATATACCGTAAGATAAATAATAATAATAATAGTAATACTTCAACATAGTGTGTGT
Organism: Entelurus aequoreus; assembly: GCF_033978785.1. Classification (NCBI taxonomy): domain Eukaryota; kingdom Metazoa; phylum Chordata; class Actinopteri; order Syngnathiformes; family Syngnathidae; genus Entelurus; species Entelurus aequoreus. The sequence goes on from NC_084736.1 coordinate 81,389,338, forward strand.
AACAGCATTCCATGACTAATATATATAAATTAACATTAATAATAAATGACAGTAAAATAAGCACACGTATGACTGAGGAGTCATAGTGTAACTTTGTGTGGTGTTTGAGTTGTCCGACTTTTTGTGTGGCCTTAAACGCACCAGTGGTTTAGTGCTATGCGTGTTGGTGACAGATGACAAGTTGCTTTTGGCCTGGTTTGTACGGCAGAAAATGACTAGTTTTTCGAGATAGAATTGTTTTACTCATGTTTTTGGTGTGGTTATGTCCGAATATAAACAGTTTTGTTCAATAAAGTGATCGATATAATTCCTGTCCTCGAAGCATCTCGATAGACGTTACAATAATTGAACGGTGTTCAATTGAACGGTGTTGACGAACACCATTAGGGCCGCTTGTTGTCACTGTCACTCAAAGTTGCATTGCAAAATTACATAGAATAAATATGTTTATTTTGTTTATAATTCAGATGGGATTTGATTTGGTGCGCGGCATATATACTTGCTGCGCGCAGCAGACGCTTGAGCAGTGCGCAATTGCGCAGGCACGCACCTTAGGTGAGGGGACGTTGCTTTGCAGTTCATGTGTTGTTGAAAACACGCCATTCCTCATCAACTTTTCTCTTTTTGGCGTCTCGGGTGTAAACCGTGCATCACTTGTCGCTGCATGTGCACCTTCACTCGCAGGTTACACACGGACACACGCCCATAAATAATACTTTTCAAAATAAAAGCAGCACAGTTGTATTGCGCGCAGGACATAGATGTTTTTTCAACTTTATTTTGTAATTGCAGTTCTTCACATTCACTCACAATCACGCATACGTCCACACGGAAGTAATACAAATAACGATTTTCAAAACAAAAGCAGCACCGTTGTATTGCACACTCGACATAGATACTTTTTAAAATTTATTTTGTAATTTATAATTGGCCTCACGCGGGCCGGACAGGGACGCACAAAGGGCCGGATGCGGCCCGCGGGCCGCAGAATGCCCAGGTCTGTGCTAGAGTATCAAATGAAAGACTAGAGGGTTGTGAGTTGTAAACTAATAAATCACATCTATTGACTGGCTCATCAACACACCATTAGGACTTTGCAGTGATTTATTTTAGGGCAACAGTGAAAAAAACATTTATATTTAAAATTACATCTCACTTTGTAAGCCTGGGCGGGGATTGCAGCGACTTCACGCACGCACAAATCATTTGCAGTCTGGACTTTAAGCGGTGAGGGACTCCCTCCGCTCGCACAGCAGCACCACCAGCAGTTAGACCAGACCTGGCCTGCCGGACATTCCCCCCAAATTTTTTTTTAGATCTTTAAGATGTAAAGTGTAGCTGCCATTATGATGTGCAGTGACGTTTTCAAATGACCATAAGTCTTGGACTATACAAAGTATTTCAATGGTTGGAATCTGTGCTTTTGCATGATATATTAGTTACTATGGTAATCTAATTAGTTACTATGGTCATCTAATTAGTTACTATGGTCATCTAATTAGTTACTATGGTCATCTAATGAGTTACTATGGTAATCTAAGTCACAGCAGCTCAGACGTGGGACCAAGCAGTGTGGGTGGGGAGCGTTTCCACAGAGTGATTCCAGATCCTGAAATGTGGGTGTCAGGGACAGACGCGAAATACATTTTTACAACAAAGTTCTAAAGCTTAGTGATGTATCAGATTGTAGGTGGGTTTTTTTTTTTACCCTTCGCATTCATATTTCGCTGTGTTTGTTGCATTTTTGTTTTGTTTCGCTTGATTGTAAAATATGTCGATCGAGAGGGGTTCATATGTTGTCAATATTCAGTGTTTTATCGGTCATAGTTAATATTGTAAATCCCACATTCTTTATTTTCATGTACATTCTGGGTTTCTCATTGAGTAAAAACATTTACAATTCCATTCCGTTTTTTAAGGCGGTCGGTCATAATGTTTTTAGCATTCAATCAGACATTATTGTGAGGTTTTGTATTAGTGTTCCTAAAAATAAATATACCGGCACCAGACACATTTTTTTTCTCAAAAAAAGCTCAATACTGTGCATTCACGCAAAGTATAAAACGTTTGGTAAACAAAATTAGACAAAGAAGGAGTGGCATAAAACACCTCTTTCTGTCGCAGTGTCAGGGAAAGTTGTACATGTAAACAAACTGTTGAGTCACAGTCCACACGACGGTGAGTTCAAGGGCCGCTGAAATTAATCAGACAAAACGGCACTCGCTAAATACTCTCATCGGTGAAGCATAAACACAAACATATTAAACAGTGGGCTTTCTAACAATTAGGAAGGTTTGCGTCGTGTTTGTCCTCCTACAGAAACCATTTTACAACAAAAATTATATTTTTTTTACCATTTCCATACATTTTTCAAAAAGCTCCATGGAGCCACCAGGGCGCCACTAAGTAGCCGCATGTGGCTCTAGAGCCGCAGGTTGCTGACCCCCGACCTAGAGTCTCTTTAAGAACTAAGACAAGCCTCCAGTAACACAAGTCGCTAAATGTGTGGCTAGTAGCTGTTTACAAAAAAAGTTGCCAAGAGGATTTGAGAAGTCGCCAGATTGCGCCCAAGATTGGCTTTTGCCAAGTTGGCAACACTGATGTCAACCCGGTTTCTTCTAATGGCTTAAGTTAACCGTATGAGACAAAGCCACTTTGTAATCCCTTGTGATCGCCACTGTGTTCCAGGAGAGACCCGTCTGCACTGACCAACGGCAAGAAGAGAGAGAGCGTCACTGAAGACCCCAGCTCAGAGCAGGACAACGGCAAATCAAAAGCCACGCGCAACATCCTCCTCATCAGACACTCTCAGTACAACCTGAGCGGGAGCAGCGACAAGGAGCGCATCCTCACGCCCTTAGGTCGGCTTCATCTAACATTCATTTGGAGTCATAAGACATCAACGACATGCACTTACCAAATCTTTGCTCATACTTGGTCAAGCGTACGGGGCCTGGATCCTCTTCACACCTAAAGCACGGCACGTTTAACTGGTTTCAGCGCATGGTGTGCTTGGAATAGATGCACAACCTACAGTAGTTTTGTGATCGAGCGTTTAACTCAAAACCCTTTCTCATTGAAATAATTGTAATTGGTGATTGGCCCTCACAAAACAGCACCATTAAAAAGAAAAAAACATTTATATAATATTAGCATCAAAACTATACAATAGAATGTACTACAAACAATTAACAGTAGCTTTATGAAGTAATGTAATAATAAAGTACATTTACTCTGGATGGCAGACTTCTATGGTATCTCCTTCCAGCTGTTTCTCCGTCAAACACACCGTCAGCAGCTTCTCCATATTTTCATGGATAAATATCCGCTGTTTAGATATTATTTTAGAGTCCTTGGCTGGCGTTGGACTCATTCTGCTTCAGTATGATGTAGACCAGACCTGGGCAAATTAAGGCCCGGGGGCCACATGCGGCCCGTTGAGCTTTTCAATCTGGCCTGCCGGACATTCCCAAATAATTTTTTTAGATCTTTAAGATGGAAAGTGTAGCTGCCATTATGATGTGCAGTCATGTTTTCTAATGACCGTAAGTCTTCAACTATACAAAGTAGGGATGTCCGATAATAGCTTTTTGCCGATATCCGATATTCCGATATTGTCCAACTCTTTAATTACAGATACCGATATCAACCGATACCGATATATGCAGTCGTGGAATTAACACATTATTATGCCTAATTTGGACAACCATGTATGGTGAAGATAAGGTACTTTTTAAAAAAAATAATAAAATAAGATAACTAAATTAAAAACATTTTCTTGAATAAAAAAGAAAGTAAAACAATATAAAAACAGTTACATAGAAACTAGTAATTAATGAAAATGAGTAAAATTAACTGTTAAAGGTTAGTACTATTAGTGGAGCAGCAGCACGCACAATCATGTGTGCTTACAGACTGTATCCCTTGCAGACTGTATTGATATATATTGATATATAATGTAGGAACCAGAATATTGATAACAGAAAGAAATGGGGGGAGGGAGGTTTTTTGGGTTGGTGCACTAATTGTAAGTGTATCTTGTGTTTTTTATGTTGATTTAATTAAAAAAAAAAACAACAACGATACAGATAATTAAAAAAAACGATACAGATAATTTCCGATATTACATTTTAACGCATTTATCGGCCGATATTATCGGACATCCCTAATACAAAGTATTTCAAAGGTTGGAATCTGCACTTATGGATGATATACCAGTTAATGGTCATCTAATTAGTTACTAAGGTCATCTAATTAGTTACTATAGTCATCTAATGAGTTACTATGGTCATCTACGTCACAGCAGCTCAGACGAGGCACCAAGCAGTGTGGGCGGGAAGCGTTTCCACAGACGCGGAAGGAGATTTTCACAACAAAGTTTTAAAGCTTAGTAATATATAGAATAGAATAGAAAGTACTTTATAGATCCCTGGGGGGAATTCAGCATATATCAGGTTGTAGGTGGGTTTATTTTGTACCCTTTGCGTTCATATTTCACTGTTTGTTGCATTTGTGTTGCGTTTCACTTGATTGTAAAATGTGTCGATCGAAAGGGGGTGTGACGTTCATATGTTGTCACTATTCAGTGTTTTATCGTTCATAGAAAAATGTAAAATTCCATTACGTTTTTTAAGGCGGTCTGTCATACAGTTTTTAGCATTCAATCAGACATTATTGTGAGGTTTTGTATTGGTGTTCCTAAAAATAGATATACCGGCCCCCAGACACATTTTTTTCTCTAAATGTGGCCCCCGAGTCAAAGTAATTGCCCAGGCCTGATGTAGACTATCAGTGATACACTCCAACTGCTTCACCAAGTTGGCAACGCGCCAGTTCATGTTTTTGATGACTTAAATCTTTAATTCAATGAATATCTTATCTTCTTCTCAGCACTGTCCTTCACTCTCACTCACTTCCGATGGTTGGAAAACAGACGAGATGTTTTGGGCAGATCTTACAAGGTTCACTGTGGCCTTTGTTACACCAACTAATGGCTGTCCTATCTGGTCTTTTTACACCAAACTGATGTAGCCTGTGAAATGTCTTCTTCTCAGTCAATTTAATGCCCAATTTGCCATTGATTCAATGCTATTTATTCAATGATATTGGCAAATGTGTTCAATAGGGGTGTAACGGTACACAAAAATTTCGGTTCGGTTCGTACCTCGGTTTGGAGGTCACGGTTTGGTTCATTTTCGGTACAGTAAGAAAACAACAAAATATAAATTTTTGGGTTATTTATTTACCAAATTTGCAAAATCTTCCACCAAAAATATTTTTTTAGTGGAATATTTGATGTGAAGTAATGGGAACCTTGGATAGGTCAATAATTCATAATAACATTGATTTTGATTCAATATTATGTTTTGAGCAATGACAGTTTGAAAGAAAAAAAAAACAGCTTTGTTTTATTAGTCAACATTGCAACTTTTTCTAAATTACATTTCACCTTTAAGCTTTTTTATTTCACTTTTGTTATGTTTTTGTTTATTTTAACCCTCCTATTGACCTTGATTTTTGCCTACACCATCGTTCCTCAGGGGTCACATAGACCCCAGAGATGTAAAGCTCTATAAGTTGTTGTGTGTGGGAGTAAGACACATGATCCAATTGACTTTTTTGTGCTCCCAAGTCTTCTGAACACAGAGAAGTCAACTCTGAGTCGATCTGACCATCATACACTGAATTATTGTTGTTTGAATACCGTTTGGTGTCAAATTTGACCGTTTTTTATTGATTTTTTGGCACACTACGCCCCCCCCCCCAGATAACCTCCCAGTGGTAAACCACTTATTTGTGCTCCTAGGTCCCCTGAACACAAAGAAACAAATTGTGAGTCAATCCAACCATCTTAGACCGAGTTATCGCAGTTTGAATACTGTTAGGCGGCCATCATTGAATGTGACCGAATTGTATTAATTGTATGGTGTTGTTGTTGTTGTTGTTTTTTGCCATTTAGATTGCACTTAGTCAGGCTTCTACCCTAAGACCAGCTATAGCTCTTAGGGTCATGGAAGCACGCAAACCCCCTGACCACGATAAGGTGGCAATCCTCCAGGGGGAAGTTTTTTATAACTTTTTTTTTTTTTCTTTTTTTTTTTCTTTTTTTTTTTTTTCAACAACAACAAATATCTGACCGTTGGCCATTTGGAGTGTCCATTTGAAAATAACAATATTCGTCTCACTCTCCAAGAAAGGGTCAAGCACAAACCCTCTGACCAGGATAAGGTGGCAATCCTCAATGGGGGAAGTTTTTTTATTACTCTTTATATTTTGTATTTTTTTTTTTTTTTTTTTGTTTTTTTTCAACAACAACAAATATCTGACCATTGGCCGGCCATTTGGAGTGTCCATATTTGAAGAAAAAAATAACAAGACAGTAGGCTATTTACCAAAAATATTGTCTTATTTCAAAAAAACTAAAATACTGTAAAAGTCTGCCACTCCTATTTTTTCACAGACTGCAAATAGTAGCCTAGAGTCTACCTCTCTCAAGAAATGTAAAACAAATGAAAAATGGCAATATTCATCCCCCACTCTCCAAGAAAGGGTAAAGCACTACTGGGCACATGATCCACAACGGATGTGCTCCTTGCAGATGTATTTGCCACATCCCCCACATGTATTAGTTGTCTTGTTATCGTTCCTAGTGGAACAGATCTGGCACCTGCCTCGTTTTTGCCCTCTGGCCACTGGAGGATTGGAGGTGTGTGCCTCCCTCTGAACATCCTCCACTATCACCACAGCAGCCGCTGAGGCTCTTGGTAGGACAACTCTTCGTGCAATTTGGGGTTGCACCAGCGCGTACCCCAGCTGTTCCAGGAACAGCCTCCTCCGGTACAGCTTTTCGCTGTTCCAGCCTTCACTGATCTCCCTCCAAAGCACAAAAGCGTTGTAGGCACTCACATCGATGATGTTGAAGAATACAACAAGGGGCCATCGTGCAGTCATGCGTCGGCAGCTGTACGTGCCTGTGACTTTATCCAGGTTGTCAACACCACCCTTTGTGGCATTGTAGTCCAACACCATTTGTGGCTTCTTGTCCTCCCTGGTGCTGAGCTGGGCATCCTTGTGCATCGTACTCATGAGCACAACGTTCTTCCCTTTCTTGGGGCAATACGAAACAGCTGTGGCGTTCTCAGTGAAGGCAAACACTGAGGATGTAGCCTGTCTGTTCTTGATTGCAACAAGCTCAGAGGGAAGCTCTGGCTTGTTCTTGCGGACTGTCCCCAGCATGGTGACTTTCCGCTTTGCGAGTTCTTCACCAAGGGCATAGGAGGTGAAGAAGTTGTCGCACGTTATATTGTGCCCCTCCAGTCCCTCAGCCATGTCCAGGACAACCCTCATGCCCTGATTTTTTTCAGGTGCTTCCCCAGGGGCTTTGCCGGTGTAGACCTGCATATTCCAGGCATAGCTCGACTGGGCATCACATGCTGCCCATATTTTAATGCCGTATTTGGCTGGTTTACTCGGGATGTACTGTCTAAATGGACAGCGGCCACGAAACGCCACCAGACATTCATCCACAGTCACATGGGGGCCTGGGTTGTAAAGCAATGGCAGTTGCTGAACCCACTTGTCCCATACATCCCGGATAGCTGCCAGCTTGTCATGTTCTCTCCGGCCCTGTCTTTTCTCTCTGTCATCGAACCGTAGGACACGAGACATAATATGGAATTTCTTCAGAGACATGGTGGCTGGGAAGATGGCCCTTCCAGTCTCTTTATTCCACAGGCTTTCTGCTGCCTCGCCTTTGGACTTGTACACGCCCCCCAAAATGAGCAACCCGATGTATGCCTGCAAGTCAATTGCATCGATCGGCTTCCAACTGTCCCCAAACACACGACTCCCCTCTAAATTGGTCATCAAGAGTACATGGTTCTCAATTGATGGTGTCATGAGGAGCTCAAATGCAGATTTTATGTCTTGGACACGGCTAATCGCATATCGGGTTGGGCCTGGAACCATTTTGATGACATTACCAGCGCTAAGTCTACCCTGCCGTTGACGTGGGGCAGGGGACCACGACAACTTTCCATTTTTGGACAGGAAAATGTCTGCTGGTGTTCCAGTGTTGACAGGAACTTCAGCATCAAGGGTCTCATCCTCATCAGAGGACGATGCCCCATAATCAGGGTCTTCCACAACATTGTCTTCGATTTCAGACACATTTTCCTCTATGTCTACCTCTTCACTAAAAACCTGATCCAAAACCTCCTGGACAGAGAACGTCTTGTGGTTTGGCATCATCAAACTCAAAACAAGAGAGAGAGAGAGAGAGAGTATATCACAAACAGCAGCAGAGAAATGGTTTAGAAGGCAAACTCGAAACAAGAGAGAGAGAGAGAGTATATCACAAACAGCAGCAGAGAAATGGTTTAGAAGGCAAACTCGAAACAAGAGAGAGAGAGAGAGAGTATATCACAAACAGCAGCAGAGACAGCAGCAGAGAAATGGTTTAGAAGGCTGCTATGCGAGTGCTTTTATATGTTTGCTCCTCCCCCCTCCCCTCCTCCTGTTCTCACACGGCGCGGGAACGGAATGTTTGAACTGTTCCGACATCCCGCCATTCCGACAGAGTATAAATTATAAATTTATTTTCAAGACCATTTATCTCAGTGGTTTCTGCATCAATTACTAATAAAGATCTACTCACTGCTTTTTTCTGTGTTCAGGGGACTTAGGAGCACAAATAAATGGTTTCCTACTGGGATGTTCGAGGTAGAAAAACGCTAAAATGGCCACCAAACGCTACTCAAACCACACTAGTTCAGCATGTAATAGTCAGATAAACTCACAGTGATTGTTCCATTTCATTTCTTGTGTGACACTTATATGGAAAACTGAGTTTATATGTATTTGTACGTTCAGAAATTACGAAAATCACTTTTGGTCACATTCAAGACCAAGCCTAACAGTATTCAAACTGCAATAACTCGGTCTATGATGGTTGGATTGACTCACTATTTGTTTCTTTGTGTTCAGGGGACTTAGGAGCACACATAAGTAATTTCCCACTGGGGGGTATTTGGTGGGGGGGGGGGTGCAATGTGCCGAAATATCTATGGAAAACTGTCAAAATGGCTGCCAAACGATATTAAACCAACAATAATTCAGTGTATGATGATCAGATCAACTCACAATTGAATTCTCTGTGTTCAGATCACTTGGGAGCACAAAAAAGTCAATTGGATCATGTGTCTCACTCTAACACACAAAGACTTATAGTGCTTTCCAATCCTGGGGTCTATATGACCCCTGAGGAACGATGGCGTGGTCAAAATGTGTACAGAGAAATGAGAAACAATCATGCAGTTGATTTTATATTTTTCTGTGTCTCCCTGATGGATTAGGAAAAGTCATGAAATATTAGGAAGAAAAACTAATGACAACCATCTTTTTAGAGACTCTCAAAATGCCTTGGGGTCACATTGTGCCGTGGGCCTTTAAAACATTAATTGTGGGCCGCAAATGGCCTCCGGGGCACACTTTTGACATCCCTGCTATAGATAATAACAAATTAAATGTGATAAATCTATGGATAAAAAGCAGAGCCTGGCGATGCATGCGCGTTTATCATAACTCTCTCTCGCTCTCTGTCTATGCCCCTCCCTCACCAATGCTGCTGCGCGCACAATTTGTTTTGTTTTTAACCCCTTCTTAAACCTGAACGTACATTGAAAATACACGCAACCCTAACTCAAAATGCCGGACATTTAAATTGAGGCATTTAAGAAACTCCGCCCTGACAGCTCCGCAAAAGAGGACATGTCGGGTGAAAAGAGGACGTATGGTCAGTCTATCCTAGCCCGTTAGCTGCTAGCATGCCGTGTGTTGTGCCTCGGTGTGCATTGTTTACACAACGTGCGTTATGCTACTTAATATGTCCATGTGGAAACTCATTAGGTACACCTTCGAACCGAACCGGAACCCCCGTACCGAAACGGTTCAATACAAATACACGTACCGTTACACCCCTAGTTTATGTATTACATAAACTAGCAGTGTTTTTAATTTCAGCTTTCGTGAACGTCTGTGTTACAACATATACTGGTGACCAAAGACTTTTGCACAGTGAAGTATTTGGCATCAAAAACCAACCGTTTACAAAATTAATACCCAATTCAGTGTTTCCCATAAACTGCCAAGATACCTGTGGCGGTGGGGGCGTGGCTATGGGCGTGGTCACCATGACATCATCTTTCTCTAAAAAGGCTCAAAAAATTTATACTTACTAATTAATAATAACAGTTTTGTTTTAAACGTCCATCCATCCATTTTACAATATAATTACAACACTTTATGTACATATTTATATACAGATTTGAACAATAATTTATTCACTGAAATATATTTATTAATTGTGGTTCTTACAAAATATATCCATCCATCCATTTTCTACCGCTTTTTCCCTTCGGGGTCGCGGGGGGCGCTGGAGCCTATCTCAGCTATATCTTATAAAATATAAAAACTAAAATTTCTCTTAAAGCTCTGCCCCTTTAATTAGTGCATACTAAATAATTTAACTTTAGCCTACTACTACAACCATATTATTTACCAGCAACATAAAGTGAAACAGAGGCAGAGGTGTCCTGCCACAGTCAGTAACAAATAAACAGAAAACAGTAGTGGTCAAATACAAATAAGGCAACAAGAGAAGTATCCTACACTTTTCTTTTGTAAAGTAAATCTGAACAGCCTATATGGGCATCTACATCAACTATATGATTTGCCTGAGAAGCTGGACAGGACAAAAAAAAAAAAAAATGTAATTCATTTTTTTATTTGTGGCGGACGTAATTCTTTCGTGGTGGGCCTCCACAAATAAATGAATGTGTGGGAAACACTGCAATTTCAGTGATTACATTTGTAAAAGCCGAATATGACTTACTCTCTCAATGGATTGTTCAAATGTGCCTAATTTAGTGGCATGTATAGGAAACAGTGCTCAAAGTTAACCTCTTCATTTTTCCCTCATGTTTGTCTCACAGGTCGAGAGCAGGCTGAGTTGACAGGCCTTCGATTGGCAGCGTTGGGATTGAAATACGACGTCCTGGTCCACTCCAGCATGGCCAGAGCCACGGAGACGGCGCACATCCTCAGCAAACACCTTCCAGGTAACAAATACACTTCACCGCTTGTCTCGCGCTGCTATTAATAGCAATTGTCGTGTTTCACAAACTAACTTTTCGCCCTCGTTCCCTCAGACGTGGAGCTGCAGAGCTGTGACTTGCTGCGCGAAGGAGCGCCCATTGAGCCGGTTCCGCCTGTCACCCACTGGAAGCCCGACGCTGTGGTGAGAGAAGTCGCACATGCTCACACAGATCTTTGCAGCGCATTTGATATTCAGTCAAAGGGAGGGGGTCCAGACTGAGGCCAAGGGGGAAAAAAACTCATAGCCATAGCACACATAAACAAGTTACATAGAATCAACAAAATTTGCAACAGAGGGAAGGGTATGGGAGCTAGTCAGCCATCCATCTAAGGCAGGGGTCACCAACCTTTTTTGAAAGCAAGAGCTACTTCTTGGGTACTGATTAATGCGAAGGACTACCAGTTTGATACACACTTAAATAAATTGCCAGAAATAGCCAATTTTCTCAATTTACCTTTAACTCTATGTTATTATTAATAATTAATGATATGTACACTTAATTGAACGGTTTAAAAGAGGAAAAAACACGAAAAAAATGACATTTAAATTTTGAAACATAGTTTATCTTCAATTTCAACTCTTTAAAATTCAAAATTCAACTGGAAAAAAGGAAGAGAAAAACTAGCTAATTCGAATCTTTTTGAAAAAATTAAAAAAATAATTTATGGAACATCATTAGTAATTTTTCCTGATTAACATTAATTTTAGAATTTTGATGACATGTTTTAAATAAGTTAAAATCCAATCTGCACTTTGTTAGAATATATAACAAATTGGACCAAGCTATATTTCTAACAAAGACAAATCATTATTTCTTCTAGATTTTCCACAACAAAAATTTTTAAAGAAATTCAAAAGACTTTGAATTAAGATTTAAATTTGATTGTACAGATTTTCTACATTTGCCAGACTAATTTTTTTGAATTGTAATCATAAGTTTGAAGGAATATTTCAAAAATATTCTTCGTCGAAAAAACAGAAGCTAAAATTAAGAATTAAATCAAAATGTATTTATTATTCTTTACAATAAAAAAAATACATTTACTTGAACATTGATTTAAATTGTCAGGAAAGAAGAGGAAGGAATTTAAAAGGTAAAAACGTTTGTGTTTAAAAATCCTAAAATCATTTTTAAGGTTGTATTTTTTCTCTAAAATTGTCTTTCTGAAAGTTATAAGAAGCAAAGTAAAAAAAATTATGAATTTATTTAAACAAGTGAAGACCAAGTCTTTAAAATATTTTCTTGGATTTTCAAATTCTATTTGAGTTTTGTCTCTCTTAGAATTAAAAATGTCGGGCAAAGCGAGACCAGCTTGCTAGTAAATAAATAAAACTTAAAAAATAGAGGCAGCTCACTGGTAAGTGCTCCTATTTGAGCTATTTTTAGAACAGGCCAGCAGGCAACTCATCTGGTCGTTACGGGCTACCTGGTGCCCGCGGGCACCGCGTTGGTGACCCCTGATCTAAGAGATTCAAGCGTCGAGGTATGGAGGATTATTCAAAAATGATTAAAATACATTGGAAAGTTAGCGCCTCCTATGCATCTGCGCAAAGGTTGCAAAAAGTCCCTTTAAAATGTGTTGAAGTTCACTTTATTATTATCACTAAGCAACAACATAACTTCTGTTTAGTTACACAGCATTAACCTTCTGTTCAGTGCAAAATAACCTTCAAAATTATTTATAACGTAAAAATGATTATTTTTACATTGTCGGCCACCCGAAGAAATATCGTATTTGCAGTCATGACGTACAATAACATCACCACGGCAGTTTAAAATATCGCATGAAAGCAGAAATTCCTGCACAAATGTAGGAATGGCATGACGACAAACTGCTGTCGGTTAAAAAATCCTCTATTTACAGGAGTATCCAAACGGCTTACTGAAAAGTCAATGCATGCGGGGGACATTTTGATATTTTGTATAAAAAGAAATTCTATAAAAATGACATACAGTACAGGCCAAAAGTTTGGACACACCTTCTCATTGAATATGTTTTCTTTATTTTCATGACTATTTACATTGTATATTGTCACATCAAAACTATGAATGAACACATGTGGAGTTATGTACTTAACAAAAAACGGTGAAATAACTGAAAACATGTTTTATAAGGGTGTAACGGTACACAAAAATCTCGGTTCGGTACGTACCTCGGTTTAGAGGTCACGGTTCGGTTCATTTTCGGTACAGTAAGAAAACAACAAAATATACATTTTTTTGGCTATTTATTTACCAAATTTGTAAACAATGGCTTTATCCTTTTAACATTGGGAACACTATAATAATTCTGCCCAAAAATAGAAATAGCTGTGTGTGTAATGGATGTGAGCCACCACTAGGCTGATCAGTGCAACAGCAGGCAGTCATGAATGCTAAGCATAACAATAACATACATATACACACATGGTCCATTGCCAGGGTTAATGTGGTCAACATGTATACAATAAAAACTAAATAAGATAAGGCTCAGAATGGTCTCTTAACAAAACCTTTCTACATATAAAGTGCTTTTTTTGATTGATTGATTGATTGAGACTTTTATTAGTAGATTGCACAGTACAGTACATATTCCGTACAATTGACCACTAAATGGTAACACCCCAATAAGTTTTTCAACTTGTTTAAGTCGGGGTCCACGTTAATCAACATTAAACTGCCTGAAGTTGAAGTTAAACATAATGACAAAACTTTTCTTCTACATATAAAAAGTGCAACATTAAACAGTTTCAAGTCAACTCAGCCTCAGATTAACTTTTATTTTCCCCCCCAGCCTTTATCCCTGGTGACTTTCACTCAATTTTCATGTTTTTTGCCAGAAAAATCAGTTTATCCACATTGTCTGCAGAAAGAAGAAGTGGGTCAAAATCTAGTTTTTAATGCAATATGGTCTTAAATCTGCTGCTATAAAAACATTTGTTATTGCTTGAGCCCTGCCTGACTCGCCGAGGAGAGGCTGCTTGAATGCGGTGTTTGCACGATGCTCGTCTTTTTCTTCGTTGAAGCGATGTTCACTTGGGGGCAACGTTCCCTCTAAGGTGCGCGCCTGCGCAATTGCGCACTGCTCAAGCGTCCTCTGTGCGCAGCAAATATATGCCGCGCACCAAATCAAATCCCATCTGAATTCTAATCAAAATAAACACATTTATTATGTGTAATTTTGCAATGAAACTCTGAGTGACAGTGACAACAACCGGCCCTAACGGTGTTTGTCAACACTGTTCAATTGAACACCGTTCAATTATTGTAACGTCTGTCGAGATGCTTCGAGGACAGGAATTATATCGATCACTTTATTGCGCAAAACCGTTTATATTCGGCCATAACCACACCAAAAACATGAGTAAAAAACTTCTATCTCGAAAAACTAGTCATTTTCTGCCGTACAAACCAGGCCAAAACCAACTTGTCATCTGTCACCAACACGCATAGCACTAAGCCACTAGTGCGTTTATGGCCACACAAAAAGTCGGACAACTCAAACACCACACAAAGTTACACTATGACTCCTCAGTCATACGTGTGCTTATTCTACTGTCATGTATTATTAATGTTCATTTATTGATATTAATCATGGAATGCTGTTACTAGAGAAAGTTACAGGAATGCACACTTCATCCTATGCTTACATTTCATTGTGCAACATGAGGATGTTTAAGGGGAACTAAATGTGATCTCTGAAAGGGGTACACATGATTTCCAAAGCAGGACCCCCACCCAGACATATTGTACAATACTAATCCATAGCTTATGAAAAACAAAATTTCTTTTATTTTCATTACAAGTGGGCCAAATCACTAATATTACAAAATAATCTCATGAAAATGACTCCTCATTTGAGTGTTATTATAAAAGATTGGTTTGAGACAGTTGTGCTGCTGGTATTGCCACATTTGATGTTGCTCACATGTGCTCCACTGAATGTTCAGGGAGTTTTTGTGTTTGCTCACACATGAACAATTAGAGGGAACATTGGTTGGGCGTGGTGACGCTTCAAATGGGTTAGCATGTTTGATGTGTTGGCAGAAGCATGCCAACGGGCGGTATAGCTCGGTTGGTAGAGCGGCCGTGCCAGCAACTGGAGGGTTGCAGGTTCGATCCCCGCTTCCGCCATCCTAGTCACTGCCGTTGTGTCCTTGGGCAAGACACTTTACCCACCTGCTCCCAGTGCCACCCACACTGGTTTGAATGTAACTTAGATATTGGGTTTCACTATGTAAAGCGCTTTGAGTCACTTGAGAAAAAGCGCTATATAAATGTAATTCACTTCACTTCACTTCACTACCGCTGCTGAACAATGTCGGCAAACCACTTTCGCTTTGTTGTCGTAGCCCAGTCACTGCTAGCATGCTGTGTGTTGTGCCTCGGTGTGCATTGTTTACACAACGTGCGGTGCGCTACTTAATATGTCCGTGTGGAAACTCGTTCGGTAAACCTCCGAACCGAACCCCCCGTACCAAAACGGTTCAATACAAATACACGTACTGTTACACCCTTAATGTTTTATATTCTAGTTTCTTCAAAATAGCCACCCTTTGCTCTGATTACTGTTTTGCACACTCTTGGCATTCTCTCGATGAGCTTCAAGCACACCTGTGAAGTAAAAACTATTTCAGGAGGTAGTCACCTGAAAATGAAAATGATATAGCAGTGTTTCCCATACACTACCAAGATACCTGTGGCGGTGGGGGCGTGGCTATGGGCGTGGTCACCATGACATCATCGAGTAATTTGCATAATGTACTACAATGATATGATTTTCTCTAAAAAGGCTCAAAAAATGTATACTTACTAATTAATAATAACAGTTTTGTTTTAAACGTCCATCCATCCATCCTTTTTACAATATAATTACAACACTTTATGTACATATTTATATACAGATTTGAACAATAAGTTATTCACTGAAATATATTTATTAATTGTGGTTCTTACAAAAAATATGTCTTATAAAATATAAAAGCTAAAATGTCTCTTAAAGCTCTGCCCCTTTAATTAGTGCATACTAAATAATTTAACTTTAGCCTACTACTACAAGCATATTATTTACCAGCAACATAAAGTGAAACAGAGGCAGAGGTGTCCTGCCACAGCCAGTAACAAATAAACAGAAAACAGTAGTGGTCAAATACAAATAAGGCAACAAGAGAAGTATCCTACACTTCTCTTTTGTAAAGTAAATCTGAACAGCCGATATGGGCATCTACATCAACTACCGTAATTTCCGGACTATAAGCCGCTACTTTTTCCCCTCGTTCTGGTCCCTGCGGCTTATACAAGGGTGCGGCTTATTTACGGCCTGTTCTTCTCCGACACCGACAAAGAGGATTTCGGTGGTTTTTGTACGCAGGAGGAAGACGATGACACAATGATTAAAGACTGACTTTTCATATACCGGTAGGCTGGTTATTTTGGTAACGTACAGGCGAGCACTTTGTATTACTTTGCACCGTTGTATTATTTGTACTCTGCACGAATGCTGTTCGCCATGTCAAAGATGTGAAAGTTTGATTGAATGATTGAAAGATTTATTGTTAATAAATGGGACGCTTTGCGTTCCCAAACAGTCATCTCTGTCCCGACAATCCCCTCCGTGGTAGCAGGAACCCCTATATACTACGCTAATTACACATCAAAACCCTGCGGCTTATAGTCGGGTGCGGCTTATATGTGGAGCAATCTGTATTTTTCCCTAAATTTAGCTGGTGCGGCTTATAGTCAGGTGCGGCTTATAGTCCGGAAATTACGGTATATAATTTGCCTGAGAAGCTGGACAGGACAAAAAAAACAAACATTTATTTTATTTTTTTAAATTTTTTAAAACATTTGTGGCGGACGTAATTCTTTCGTGGCGGGCCGCCACAAATAAATGAATGTGTGGGAAACACTGGATATAGTCATTTTCTACATCGCACATAGACAAACCCGCGATATATCGAGTATATTCCATGGTCTTAAACCGGCGTGGCGCAGTTGCGAGAGTGGCATTGCCAGCAACCTGAGGGTTCCTGGTTTAATCCCCACTTTCTACCAACCTCGTCACGTCCGTTGTGTCCTTGAGCAAGACACTTCACCCTTGCTCCTGATGGGTGGTGGTTAGCGCCTTGCATGGCAGCTCCCGCCATCAGTGTGTGAATGTGTGCGTGAATGTGGAAATAGTGTCAAAGCGCTTTGAGTACCGTGAAGGTAGAAAAGCGCTATACAAGTATAACCCATTTACCATTTATATATCGCCCAGCCCTAATTGTAGGTGTTTATTACACTTTGCATTCATATTTTGCTGTTTGTTTTTTACATTTTTGTTGTAAAAGATGTGTATGGAGGAGCTGGTCTGAGAAGTAAAAGAGGAGCTATGTTCATGTGTTGTTAAAGGCCTACTGAAATGACATTTTTTTATTTAAACGGGGATAGCAGATCCATTCTATGTGTCATACTTGATCATTTCGCGATATTGCCATATTTTTGCTGAAAGGATTTAGTAGAGAACATCGACGATAAAGTTGCAACTTTTGGTCGCTGATAAAAAAAGCCTTGCCTGTACCGGAAGTAGCGTGACGTCACCGGTTGAAAGGCTCCTCACATTTCCCCATTGTTTACACCAGCAGCGAGAGAGATTCGGACCGAGAAAGCGACAATTACCCCATTAATTTGAGCCAGGATGAAAGATTCGTGGATGAGGAACGTGAGAGTGAAGGACTAGAGTGCAGTGCGGGACGCAACTTTTTTCGCTCTGACCGTAACTTGGGTACAAGCTGGCTCATTGGATTCCACACTTTCTCCTTTTTCTATTGTGGATCACGGATTTGTATTTTAAACCAGCTCGGATACTATATCCTCTTGAAAATGAGAGTCGAACGCGAAATGGACATTCACAGTGACTTTTATCTCCACGACAATACATCGGCGAAACACTTTAGCTACGGAGCTAACGTGATAGCATCGGGCTTAACTGCATATAGAAACAAAAGAAATAAGCCCCTGACTGGAAGGATAGACAGAAGATCAACAATACTATTAAACCATGGACATGTAACTACACGGTTAATGCTTTCCAGCCTGGCGAAGATTAACAATGCTGTTGCTAATGACGCCATTGAAGCTAACTTAGCAACGGGACCTCACAGAGCTATGATAAAAACATTAGCTATCCACCTACACCAGCCCGCCCTCATCTGTTCATCAACACCCGTGCTCACCTGCGTTCCAGCGATCGATGGCGCGACGAAGGACTTCACCCGATCACCGATGCGGTCGGCGGCTAGCGTCGGATAGCGCGTCTGCTATCCAACTCAAAGTCCTCCTGTTTGTGTTGCTGCAGCCAGCCGCTAATACACCGATCCCACCTACAACTTTCTTCTTTGCAGTCTCCATTGTTCATTAAACAAATTGAAAAAGATTCACCAACACAGATGTCCAGAATACTGTGGAATTTTGAGATGAAAACAGAGCTTTTTGTATTGGATACAATGTGTCCGAATACTTCCGTTTCAACCATTGACGTCACGCACATACGTCATCATACATAGACGTTTTCAACCGGAAGTTTCGCAGGGAATTTAAAATGTCACTTTATAAGTTAACCCGGCCGTATTGGCATGTGTTGCAATGTTAAGATTTCATCATTGATATATAAACTATCAGACTGCGTGGTCGGTAGTAGTGGCTTTCAGTAGGCGTTTAACACTACGTGAGTTGTGTGGTCCTCTGTGTTTTAAAAAAACAATTGATTTCTATTTACTGTTTTAATTTGGTTTTACCCTTTAAAATCGTTTTTAATCATATTTATTTTTATATTGTTTTTATATTTATTTATTTTTTGTTTTTATTCAGTCATTGGTGGAGCTAAGGATAATATTTAAATATTGTTTTTAATACCGTTGTGCAGCACTTTGGAAACATTGTAGTTGTTTAAATGTGCTATATAAATAAAGTGGATTGGATTCATCCTCTGTGCCGTCCTCCAGCAGTACCATGAAGACGGAGCACGCATCGAGGCAGCCTTCCGCCGCTACATCCACCGCGCCAACCCCAAGCAGAAGGAGGACAGCTACGAGATCATCGTGTGTCACGCCAACGTCATCCGATACTTTGTCTGCAGGTTCGTGATTGGCTTCTTGGCGCCATTAGCACAGTCACATGTCTACTGTCGGCTGTGATGCTTGTTCATCTTTGCTCTGAACTCTTCCTCATACATTCAGACGAGGGATTGTTCCCATCAGGGATTTGTGCTGCCCTTGTCTTGATCATCCATGTGTCAGATGGGCCGATACTAGTACCGATCACCGTATTATAAGGCGCACTGCAGATGAGCACGTCTAGTTTTATACAAAAGGCGCATTAAAGAGGTCATAATATTATTATTAATACTTCCTTGTGGTCTACATAACATGTGATGGTGGTTCTTTGGTCAAAATGTGACAAAAATGTTATTTATTGTGACTTATTTACGTGGCTCACCTTCGGCAGCGTTTGAGTGATTGTTTCCTCGAGCTGGTGTTTAGTCTGCAACCGGACACCAAGTCACGAACCACAAAAGTATCAAAATATGGCAATGTTTCATTTTATGCAAATCAATACCCGGTAGAATTTGGTCGGTGCCTGTAAAAGTACTGAATTTGGCACCCATCCCTACCCAATACTAATATAAAGTATCCAAACAACAGAAGAATAAGTACTTATTAGTAGGGATGATACTCGAAACCGGTTTTCCCGGTTGTTCAATAAGAAAAGAACCGAGTTCTCTATGGCGTCACATTAGTACCAAAAATCCAAGCGCGTAAAAACTGTTATCGCGCGCTGATTCTCCACTTGGTGCACGCGCGCGACACCCTTTTGCGCGCGCGTGGTGCCTTCTTGTGTGCGCGCGCGGCGCCTTCTTGCGTGCGCGCGGTGCCTTTCTGCGCGCGCGCTGTCTCGGTCTGTGCGCTGTCATGTTTCATTTTGGTACTTTGGGGGCGGGCATGCTTAGATCGCCCCTTCTTTCTGATTGGCTTTGAGCAATTAGAAGTATAGCAGGGCGGGTCATCGTCAATATGTATCAAGATTTACGGAGGAAGAAGTGGATCAAAAAATGTTGGCTGAAAAAGAGGTAAGTTATTGAACTGCTTTGGAGTGATTGTAAGGGTACTATTACTTAAAAAAATAATAATACATTTTTATTCATAAAGCACTTTTCATACATTTAAAATGCAGCTCAAAGTGCTTTACATAGTTAAAAACTAAATGAGAAATAACACCCACACCCCATGAAGACAGTCAAACATGTACATAAAAATAAACAAACAACAACAATAATAATAACAACACAATGACAATAGCCAATCACAGGAGCCCTCTGGACGTGGAGATCCAGAGGGCTCTTTGAGGAAACACTAGATGATCAAATAAATGGATTAAAAATAATTAAAATACACATCAGGTAAAAGTCCAAAAATAATATGAAATAAGATAAGATATAATCAAACATAAAAATAAACTACAATATGAAAAACTATAAAATAAAATAAAATACAATAAAAACTGAAATATAAATGTAATAAGACCATATAAAAATAGGCTTAGATATGATAAAACATAAAAATAAGCTAAGATATGATAAAACATAAAAATAACTAATACTAATAGAATAATCCTGCACATTGGGCCTAATATTTGTGTAGTAAAGTGGTTTTTGAATTCGAGCAATGTAATCTGAAAGATGTTTAAAATATCAACAATTAATGTTAATATTTTTGAAACAATATACTTCTCATAACATGAGTATCTGTGTGCAGGAGAGAGTGGAAAGAAAAGCATTGCTATAGTTTCACTTCATCTGCCTTTTTTTACAACCTACTTGAAGTTGTATTTTCCTTTTTTTTTTTTTTTTTTTTTTTTTTTCCAAAGCCAATCAGAAAGAAGGGGCGGTCTAAGCATGCCCGCCCCCAAAGTACCAAAATGAAACATGACAGCGCACAAACCGAGACAGCGCGCGCGCAGAAAGGCACCACGCGCGATAACAGTTTTTACGCGCTTGGATTTTTGGTACTAATGTGACGCCATAGTTCTCGGACTCGAATCCCTTTTTGAGAACCGGTACCCGTTATCGAGACCACTATAGTAAAGAAAAAGAGTTGGTTCTTTATTCGAATCCCTCGGAACAAATCCCGTCCCGACCAGAAATGCTCCGTGTGACATCACAAGAAATGACGTCACGTAGCTCAGTCATTGGAAGCAGATAGCGAAAGCAGGAAAACAATGGACGGGAAAAAGCGCTCCAAGGTGTAATAAAGTTCAAAACAAAAGGTATAATCCAATGAATAACTTTACTGAGAGATTTGAGCAGGGTACAAACACATGACCAACACTTTTACGACCAACCGGAAACATAGCAACCAGGCTAGCAACGCACCTCCTTTACGGCAGCTGTCACAACGTTCTTAAAGCAACCGCAGCACATACATATATATACAACATATCTCCCTTTTTGAACTTTTGTTTTTCACACTGTATATGTGTTGTCTGTCTAATTATAAATAATGCAGACGAGGCGTGTTGGCTGAGTTCTTGACGTTTACTTTCACAGCGTGCTCATAACCTCATTCATACGTGACGACATGCAACACTTTTCGGGTCTACCGCGCATGCTCGTAACTCCCGTTGCATGCTGGGTAGTGTAGTTGTTCTATTCCCCAGCTCATAACATCTTTCCCCCTTTAAAGAAATAATGTTAACTCAATAAAGTGTATTTCTTTTTTTAGCTTTAACTTTTCATTTTTTAGCATTGTAACCACATTTGCAAACAACTTTTCTCTTCATAGAATTGTCTTTCAATAAAGAAATAAAGTGCAAAAATGTCAAAGCATCATAACAAACAGTTATGTCAAATAGCAGCAGAAGTGCACTTTTTGGAGAGCTGTATTATTTCCAGTTTTGTGCCCAAGGGACTGATTTTATTTAACACTATATTATTATTTATACACCTATAGTGATCACAGAGACAGGTTGTTTTTGTGTTACTGTATATATTTTTTTTTCTGAAAAATCCCACTTAATATACTTTGGGTAACAACAGTCAATATTTATTTATTTTATTTTATTTTTTAGGGGGGTAACAGTCAATATTTATTTATTTATTAGATTAAATTGTTTTCTTATATGATAAAAGTGAGCTTTTGTTAAACCAAATATTGTGTGTTTTTTTCCATATACAACAACCTATCTGGACTCCATAAGAGAATCGATAAGGAATCGGTTCGATAAGAGGATTCGATAATGGGCTCGAACTCGATAATTTCTTATCAAACATCATCCCTACTTATTAGATTTTAGCAGAAGTGTAGATAGAAACATGTTACTGCAGTAAATTAGTAAGTGGATTAATAATAATTTTGAGAAAATAATACAAACAAAAATGATGCAATATGTTACCACTTATGTCAGCAGCCAAATTAGGAACCTTTGTAACCCGTTGTGAAATAATTCTATTATCACTTTTATACCGAATTTTCCGGACCATAGGGCGCACCGGATTATAAGGCGCACTGCCGATGAATGCTCTACTTTCGATCTTTTTTCATATATAAGGCGCACTGGATTATAAGGCGCATTAAAGGAGTCATATTATTATTATTAGAGATGTCCGATAATATCGGTCTGCCGATATTATCGGCCGATAAATGCGTAAAAATGTAATATCAGAAATTATCGGTATCGTTTTTTTTATCATCAGTATCGTTTTTTTTGTTTGTTTTTTTTTTAAATAATTATTTTTTATTAACTCCACATAAAAAACACAAGATACACTTACAATTAGTGCACCAACCCAAAAAACCTCCATCCCCCATTTACACTCATTCACACAAAAGTGTTGTTTCCTTCTGTTATTAATATTGTGGTTTCTACATTATATATCAATATATATCAATACAGTCTGCAAGGGATACAGTCCGTAAGCACACATGATTGTGCGTGCTGCTGGTCCACTAATAATACTAACCTTTAACAGTTAATTTTACAAATTTTCATTAATTACTAGTTTCTATGTAACTGTTTTTATATTGTTTTACTTTCTTTTTTATTCAAGAAAATGTTTTTAATTTATTTATCTTATTTTATTTGATTCATTTTTTTAAAAAGTACCTTATCTTCACCATACCTGGTTGTCCAAATTAGACATAATAATGTGTTAATTCCACGACTATATATCGGTTGATATCGGTATCGGTTGATATCGGTATCAGTAATTAAAGAGTTGGACAATATCGGCATATCGGATATCGGCAAAAAGCCATTATCGGACATCCGTAATTATTATTATTATTTTCTAAACGTAAAAGACTTCCTTGTGGTCTACATAACATGTAATGGTGGTTCTTTGGTCAAAATGTTGCATAGATGATGTTTTACACATCATCTTCAAGCCGCTTTCTGACAGTCTCTTCAGGATGCGCCGTTTTCCAATCCAGATTGTTGTGTATGGAAAAAAACACAATATTTGGTTTAACAAAAGCTCACTTTTATTTTACAAGAAAAAAATAAAACAAATAAATAAATATTGACTGTTACCCCCCTAAAAAAATTTAAAAAAAATAAAAATATTGACTGTTGTTACCCAAAGTATATTAAGTGTGATTTTTCAGAAAAACAAATATATACAGTAACACAAAAACAAGCTGTCTCTGTGATCACTATAGGTGTATAAATAATAATATAGAGTTAAATAAAATCAGTCCCTTGGGCACAAAACTGAAAATAATACAGCTCTCCAAAAAGTGCACTTCTGCTGCTATTGGAACATACTAACTACACACACTATGACACTAAGAACACCGCAGTCATCAATCAACAATTCTTCTTCCAAAAATTTTTTTCGATGGTGGAAATACACGACTGGCAGCCATTTTAAGTCCTCAAAACATCCATTGAAACAGTGCACAAAAATTGTTTCTCAATAAACATCTTAGTATCAAATGTAACCACTTTCCACCTTAATATTGAGTTACATAAACAAGTTAAACAGTTTACTTACAGACTTATCTTTTCCAAGGCTTGTAAGAGCTAACACAACTTGTCTACTTCTCAATTGTCTCATGAACTGAACTGACATCGCCAGTGCCCAGACTATTGACGCGTCGTATTTTCATATCGCCACAAGGTGTCAGTAAGAGTCTACAATCAAATGGGCATTACATTGCCGTCCCACAGGGCATTTCCTGTGGGACGGGATTCGTTCCCAGGGATTCGAATAACGAACCAACTCTTTTTCTTTACTATAGTGGCCTCGATAACGGGAACCGGTTCTCAAAAAGGGATTAGAGTCCATGGAATCGGTTCTTTTCTTATTGAACAACCGGGAGAACCGGTTTCGAACATCATCCCTAGCTGGAATAGCTGCAAAAGGTCATATTGAACCCTATGGGTTAGGAATGGGATGGCACTTCAAGTTCATATGTGAGTCAAGGCAGGGGGCCAAATACTTTTTGGCAATATAGTGTATCTCATACACACTTGGTCTGCCAGAGAATAAGAAGACCATGCAGATGTATATAAAGTGTGTTGTTGTTGTGAAGAACTGCACTGCATCCTATTTCACTTTCCTTTCCTCTCAGGGCGCTGCAGTTCCCGCCTGAGGGCTGGTTACGTATGGGCTTGAACAACGGCAGCATCACCTGGCTCACCATCCGCCCCAGCGGCCGCGTGGCCTTAAGAACTTTGGGAGACGCAGGATTCATGCCGCCCGACAAACTGACACGGACCTGATTTGGCCCACAAGCTCAGTTTTCTCCGTAAGTGTCTTTGTGGTGTTCATACATGTGTTGCGGAACCACCGTGTGCTGGGAGGGCGTCGTACTCGCGTCCAACAGAATGTAACTTGAGGATTTTTATACAACCGACTCATTTCTAAACCAAAACACGTTTTTTTGTATCTGTGATTGTGCGGTGCAGTAATGGTGAATAAAATGATCATGACACCTTTTGTCATTTATTATTATGCTCTAAATCACACCTGGGTAAATTAAAGTCTGGGGGCCACAAGGGGCCCCTTAAGCTTTTCAATCTGGCCCCCAGGACATTCCCAAATATGTTTTTTAGGAGTTTAAGATGTAAAGTGTAGCTGCCATTAAGATGTGTAGTCATGTTTTCTAGTGACCGCAAGTCTTCAACTATACTAAGTAGGGATGTCTGATAATATCGGCCTGCCGATATTATCGGCCGATAAATGCGTTAAAATGTAATATCGGCAATTATCAGTATTGGTTTTTTTATTATCTGAATCGGTTTTTTTTAATTAAATCAACATAAAAAACACAAGATACACTTACAATTAGTGCACCAACCCAAAAAACCTCCCTCCCCCCCATTTCTTTCTGTTATCAATATTCTGGTTCCTACATTATATAACAATATATATCAATACAGTCTGCAAGGGATACAGTCCGTAAGCACGCATGATTGTGCGTGCTGCTGCTCCACTAATAGTACTAACCTTTAACAGTTAATTTTACTCATTTTCATTCATTACTAGTTTCTATGTAACTGTTTTTATATTGTTGTACTTTCTTTTTTTATTTAAGAAAATGTTTTTAATTTAGTTATCTTATTTTATTATTTTTTTTAAAAAGTACCTTATCTTCACCATACCTGGTTGTCTAAATTAGGCATAATAATGTGTTAATTCCACGACTGCATATATCGGTTGATATCGTTATCGGTTGGTATCGGTAATTAAAGAGTTGGACAATATCGGAATATCGGATATCGGCAAAAAGCCATTATCCGACATCCCTAATACTAAGTCTTTACATGCTTAGAAGCTGCACTTTTGCATGGTATACTAGTTACTATGGTCATCTAATTAGTTACTATGGTCATCTAATTAGTTACTATGGTCATCTAATTAGTTACTATGGTCATTATCATTATTTATTATCTAATGAGTTACTATGGTCATTATCATTATTTATTATGTAATTAGTTACTATGGTCATCTAATTAGTTACTATGGTCATCTAATGAGTTACTATGGTCATCTAATTAGTTACTATGGTAAGTGTTTTTTTTTACCCTTCACCTTTATATTTTGCTGTGTTGGTTGCATTTTTGTTGATTGTAAAACATGTGTATGGAGAGGGGTGAGACGTTCATATGTTGTCAATATTCACCGTTTTATCGGTCGTAGTTAATATTGTAAATCCCACATTCTTTATTTTCATGTACATTCTGGGTGTGTCATTCAGTAAAAAAAATTGAAATTCCATTCTGTATTTTAACCTCTTAAGACCCAAGCTGTTTGTTTACATGCTTTTTTTTAATTATTTCTCTTTGCTATTTGGGTTTATTGGACCCTAATTAGAATAAAAACTAAGAATCATCTTTTGATATGATGTACTTAGTCCATAAGTACACACTTGTGTACTTCAGGTTTAGTGACATGCTAATTCTTATTTTTACACTTTTTTCTCCAAATTCCATTGTATGTTATACTCTTCTGACACCACCAGATGGCAGTATAAGTGTCCACAAGACCCCAATTCAGTAGTGTACACAATTTTGGAAATAAGAGCTAAAAGGTGCTGTCCACACATGTGGCCACTAAGCCTTAATTAAAGTGGTCTATCGTAACGTTTTTAGCATTCAGACATAGTGAGATTTTGCATTCGTGTTCCTAAAAATATACATTTTTTCCTCTAAATTTGTCCCCCAAGGCTAAAGAATTGCCCAGGCCTGCTCTAAAAGGATCTTAGACACGTAATAAAGTAGTGAAGTTTTATTGACTACTTGTAAAGCAAACAACTTCTTGACATACAGGAAGAGAATCCCACCATCAAAAGGTCATCAATGCGACAAAAAGAAGCAATGGTTGTAAGTTCTTAGGTGCATTTTTGCAACGCTTTTGCACATTCAGAAACATTTCCCGTGAGCAGAGTTGTCACCTGAGAGCACGCACCAACCAACCAACCAACACGCGTGACGGCACGATCTCAGCAAAGTTGTTTGTGCTCTCTGAGAAAGGTCGGCTTCACCAAAAAGTTACATTCGGAACGACTAAAAAGTACGCCAACGTTGAATTCATCAAAATTCTACAGAGCCCCTAAAGGGACATGGGGGGAAAAACATTTTTTATCATTTATTTTTTTTAGACATGTATCTCGTGCGCAGGAGAAACTTTAAATAAAGTTATAAAAAAATAATTATAATTTTTTTTTTAGACATGTATCTCGTCTAAAAAAAACAAAAATTATTTAAAAAAATTTAATAACTTTCTAAAAAGTTTCCCGTGAGCACGAGAAAGTTGTTCGTGCGCACGAGATACATGTCTAAAAAAAATAATTTAAAAAAATTATAATTTTTTTTAGACATGTAAAACATGTCTAAAAAAAAAAGAAAAATTAATTTTTTCTAATTTTTTTTTTTATAGATATGTATCTCTCGCGCACGAGAAAGTTTAGATACATGTCTAAAAAAAAACATTTTAAATTAGTAATTTTTTTTTAGACATGAAAGTTTTTTGTGCGCACGAGATACATGTATAAAAAAAATTATTAATTTTAAATGTTTTTATTTTTTTTAGACATGTATCTCGTGCGCATGAGAAACTTTCTCTTGCGCACGAGATACATGTCTAAAAAAAAAATTATAATTATTTTTTTATAACTTTATTTAAAGTTTCTCCTGCGCACGAGATACATGTCTAAAAAAAATTATTTAAAAAAATTATAATTTTTTTTTAGACATGTAAAACATGTCTAAAAAAAAAAAGAAAAACATTTTTTCTAATTTTTTTTTATAGATATGTATCTCTCGCGCACGAGAAAGTTTAGATACGTGTCTAAAAAAAAAACATTTTAAATTAGTAATTTTTTTTTAGACATGAAAGTTCTTTGTGCACACGAGATACATGTATAAAAAAATTTATCAATTTTAAATTTTTTTTAGACATGTATCTCGTGCGCATGAGAAACTTTCTCTTGCGCACGAGATACATGTCTAAAAAAAAAAAATTTGAAAAAATGAATACTTTAATTTTTTTTGTATTTTTTTTTTAGACATGTATCTTGTGCGCACGAGAAACTTTTTATAAAGTTAAAAAAATATATATATTTTTTTTTTAGACATGTATCTCGTGTCTAAAAAAAATTCAAATTAAAAAAAAATTTTTTTTTTAGACAGTTTTTCGTGCGCACGAGATACATGTCTAAAAAAAATTATAATTTTTTTTTTATATAACCTTATAAAAAGTTTCTAGTGCACACGAAAAACTCGTCTAAAAAAAAAAAATGTTTCTAATTTTTTTTTATAGACATGTATCTTGCACACGAGAAAGTTTAGATACATGTCTAATAAAAAAAAAATTTAAATTAATTTTTTTTTTTAGACATGAAAGTTTTTTACATGTATAAAAAAAAATTTTTTTTGCGCACGAAAAACTTTTTATAAAGTTATAAAAAAAAAAATTGGAAAAAATTCATACTCTTTTTTTTTTAGACATGAGTTTTTCGTGCGCACGAGATACATGTCTAAAAAAAATATTTTTTTTAGACATGTATCTCGTGCGCATGAAAAACTGTCTTTTATAAAGTTATAAAAAAAAGGAATATAATTTTTTTTTTAGACATGTATCTCGTGTCTAAACAAAATAAAAATTAAACTTTTTTTTTTTTTTTAGACAGTTTTTCGTGCGCACGAGATACATGTCTAAAAAAAATTATAATTTTTTTTTTTTATAACTTTATAAAAAGTTTCTCGTGCACACGAAAAACTCATGTCTAAAAAAAAAAAAAAAATGTTTCTAATTTTTTTTTATAGACATGTATCTCTTGCACACGAGAAAGTTTAGATACATGTCTAATAAAAACATTTTTTAAATTAATAATTTTTTTTTTTTAGACATGAAAGTTTTTTACATGTATAAAAAAAAATATTTTAAATTTTTGTATATTTTTTTAGACATGTATCTCGTGCGCACGAGAAACTTTCTCTTGCGCACGAAAAACTTTTTATAAAGTTATAAAAAAAAATTAGTAAAAATTCATACTTTTTTTTTTTTTAGACACGAGTTTTTCGTGCGCACAAGATACATGTCTAAAAAAAAATATTTTTTTTTGTATTTTTCTTTTTAGACATGTATCTTGTGCGCACGAAAAACTTTTTATAAAGTTATAAAAAAAAAAATCTAATTTTTTTTTTAGACATGTATCTCGTGCGCATGAAAAACTAATGTCTTTTATAAAGTTATAAAAAAAATTAACATAATTTTTTTTTTTTAGACATGTATCTCGTGTCTAAAAAAAATAAATTAAACTTTTTTTTTTTTTTAGACAGTTCTTCATGCGCACGAGATACATGTCTAAAAAAAATAATTATACAATTTTTTTTTTATAACTTTATAAAAAGTTTCTCGTGCACACGAAAAACTCATGTCTAAAAAAAAAAAAATTCAAATTTTTTTTATAGACATGTATCTGTTGCACATGAGAAAGTTTAGATACATGTCTAATAAAAAAAAAATTTTAATTAATAATTTTTTTTTTTTAGACATGAAAGTTTTTTACATGTATAAAAAATATTATTTTAAATTTTTGTATATTTTTTTAGACATGTATCTCGTGCGCACGAGATACATGTCTAAAAAAAAAATTTGAAAAAATGCATACTTTTTTTTTTTAGACATGAGTTTTTCGTGGCACGAGATACATGTCTAAAAAAAATAATTTTTTTTGTATTTTTTTTTTTAGACATGTATCTTGTGCGCCCGAAAAACATGTCTTTTATAAAGTTATAAAAAAAATTAATATAATTTTTTTTAGACATGTATCTCGTGTCTAAAAAAAATTAAAATTAAACTTTTTTTTTTTTTTTAGACATGTATCTCGTGTCTAAAAAAAAAAAATTATATATATTTTTTTATAACTTTATAAAAAGTTTCTCGTGCGCACAAGATACATGTCTTTAAAAAAAAAAAAAAAATTATAAATAAAAATATTTCCCCCATGTCCCTTTGGGGGCTCCGTAAAATTCAACGTTAGTCTTCAGATGTTTTTTTTTAAGTGTGACCAAAATAATCCTTCAGTTCAGGAAAATTAAGGCAAATTCTGAACTGAGGAAATGCAGGAAATGGCAGTCGGTTTAACACCTTTTTGATTAAAAAAACAAACATTTGTGCTACTGACCAACATACAAAAAAATAACTCTTATTTTTGACGATATGTTGAAGACACACTGAAACATTTCTGTCAAGTGTGAATATCCAAAAATGTCAACTTGGGTTATGACACACACTCGTCACAAATAACATCACCTTAAATCCGCACCAGTTAACTACACACATTTACATATGATGATTTTTTTTTTTTTTTTTTTTTTTTTTTTTTAAATCTTCCGTATTATTCCAGTCTGTAAAGTCAGGCTTGGTAGTGGACTTAGTGAAGTCAGATGGAGGGCTCGTTCAAGTGCTTGAGGAGGATACGTTGCAGGTAGCTGGCGTTGGCGGGGCTGAAGCGGCTCGGGCTGAAGTCCGGCGAGGCCGAATGGCAGGCGGGACTGAAGCGGGCCGAGGGAGACATGGGGGGGCCGCTCGCCGCCGGGGAGCCCGGAGTCTGATGTTGCATCCCCAGGCCCGGTCTTCCCACTGCGGGGCTCGGCCAGCTGGACACACGGCAACATCAAGACAGTTCACAAATTACATTTTCTCTTGGTTACTGTATTTTTCGGAGTATAAGTCGCACCGGCCAGAAATGCATAATAAAGAAGGAAAAAAACATATATAAGTCGCACTGGAGTATAAGTCACATTTTTTGGGGGAAATTTAATTGATAAAAGCCAACACCAAGAATAGACATTTGAAAGGCAATTTAAAATGTCTAAAGAATAGTGAACAACAGGCTGAATAAGTGTACGTTATATGAGGCATAAATAACCAACTGGTATGTTAACGTAACATATTATGGTAAGAGTCATTCAAATAACTATAACATATAGAACATGCTATACGTTTACCAAACAATCTGTCACTCCTAATCGCTAAATCCCATGAAATCTTATACGTCTAGTCTCTTACGTGAATGAGATCAATAATATTATTTGATATTTTACGCTAATGTGTTAATAATTTCACACATAAGTCGCTCCTGAGTATAAGTCGCACCCCTGGCCAAACTATGAAAAAAACTGCGACTTTTAGTCCGGAAAATTTGGTATTTTTTTTATTTACCCTTCATTTTTCAACATCCTGGGACCCAACAAAAGAGCGTTATTTGTGGCGGGCCCTTGTGGCTACTAGTGTTGTACGGTATTAGTATAGTACCGCGATACTAATGATTCATATTCGGTACTATACCGCCTCTAAAAAGTACCCAGTTTTTATATTATGTTTATAAAGTCAATAAATATGTCCCTGGACTAGGGGTGTAACAGTATTGAACAGTTTCGGTACGGGGGATCCGGTTCCGAACGAGTTTCCACACAGACATATTAAGTAGCGTAACGCACGTTGTGTAAACAATGCACACCGAGGCACAACACACGGCATGCTAGCAGCTAACGGGCTAGGATAGACTGACCATACGTCCTCTTTTCACCGGACATGTCCTCTTTTGCGGAGCTGTCAGGGCGGAGTTTCTTCAATGCCTCAAATGTCCGGCATTTTGAGTTAGGGTTGCGTGTATTTTCAATGTACGTTCAGGGTTAAGAAGGGGTTAAAAACAAAACAAACAGCAGCATTGGTGAGGGAGGGGCAGAGACAGAGAGAGAGAGAGAGAGTTATGATAAACGCGCATGCGTCGCCAGGCTCTGCTTTTTATCCATAGATTTATCACATTTAATATTTTATTATCTATAGCAGGGGTGTCAAAAGTGTGCCCCCGGAGGCCATTTGCAGCCCACAGCTAATGTTTTAAAGGCCCACGGCACATTCTAAAAATACTATTAAAATAAACAAAAACATAACAAAAGTGAAATAAAAAAGGTTAAATGTAATTTAGAAAAAGTTGCAATGTTGACTAATAAAACAAAGCTGTTTTTTTTTTTCTTTCAAACTGTCATTGCTCAAAACATAATATTGAATCAAAATCAATGTTATTATGAATTATTGACCTATCCAAGGTTCCCATTACTTCACATCAAATATTACACTAAGAAAAATATTTTTGGTGGAAGATTTTGCAAATTTTGGTAAAATAACCCAAAAATTTATATTTTGTTGTTTTCTTACTGTACCGAAAATGAACCGAACCTTGACCTCTAAACCGAGGTACATACCGAACCGACATTTTTGTGTACCGTGTTGCGTTGACCAGCATTCCTCCAATGGGGAATTCAAATTGCTAGTCTCTCCCAGATTCTTTTTATGGCAATAAGCTGATGTTTATATTCAATCACCAGGCAGAAGTTGGTATTTTGTGGTTTATTCTCCAAGCTTAGAAACGTGAGACCAATCTAGTACACCAGCGTTCCCTCGCCCGGTCTAGCTCGGTCTCCTCTCCAACTCACGGAAGTGCTGTGATTTTCTCCTTCCTCCTCCTCCCCACCTGCTGTTTCCCTAGTCTAGCTGTGCTCCTTATCTTAGGAATGTAATGGCAGTCTCAACAAAGAGAATAAACAGCGCTCTGACTCTAACCAAGGACACTCGAATGCAAGCACTTCGTACCACACGAGACATTAGCTGATGTAAATATGACTATAGGAGTTTTAGAAAGAAGTAACACTTAAATATGGATATGATTCTGATCTGCTTCCCACAACCGTTACACCCCTAATAATTACCCTTAATTTTTCAACATCCTGAGACCCAACAAAAGAGCGTTATTTGTGACGTGCCCTTGTGGCTACTAGAGTTGTACGCTATTAGTATAGTACCACAATACTAATGAATCATATTCGGTACTATACCACCTCTAAAAAGTACCCAGTTTTCATATTATGTTTATAAACTTAGTAGATATGTCCCTGGACACATGAGGACAAACTTGCAATAATAAACATATGTTTAATGTACCCTAAGATTTGTTGTTAAAATAAAGCCAATAATGCCATTTTTTGTTGTCCCTTTTATTTAGAAAACTATCGAAATAATTGAGGTACCGGTACCAAAATATTGGTATCGGAACAACACTACTATGATTACATGGATATTTTTTATCGTCACAAAATCTTTTTTCCTTTTTAAAATGTATATTATGTTTATAAACTCAGTAAATATATGAATATGAATATGACCAATGTATGATCCTGTAACGACTTGGTATCGGATTGATACCCAAATTTGTGGTATCATCCAAAACTAATGTAAAGTATCAAAGAAGAGAAGAATAAGTGATTATTACATTTTAACAGAAGTGTAGATAGAACATGTTAAAAGAGAAAGTAAGCAGATATTAACAGTAAATGAACAAGTAGATTAATAATACATTTTTTACAGTTTGTCCTTAATAATGTTGACAAAATAATAGGTGTATAAATGACACAATATGTTACTGCAGACTAATTAGGAGTCTTTGTTTGTTTACTTACTACTAAAAGACAAGTTGTCTGGTATGTTCACTATTTTATTTAAGGACAAACTTGCAATAATAAACATATGTTTCATGTACCATAAGATTCTTTTGTTAAAATAAAGCCAATAATGGCATTTTTTGTGGTCCCTTTTGTTTAGAAAAGTACGGGAAAGTACTGAAACACATTTTAGTACCGGTACCAAAATATTGGTATGGGACAACACTAGTGGCTTGTAGGAGCCTAAATGCTATTTAAGGCAATTTACATTTTATGGAAGGTACTTTACGTTTATTCAGCCAAAAGGTGACTATTTACTTTATTTAAATCATACGAAAATGTATATTCTGCATGCTTAGAATAATGATAAGGTACACTTTATTTGTAATTATTACATTTGTCTGAATAATTTGATGACTGTGAGGGGGCGCGGCCTGCGGGTGTGCCGGGGCGGGCTCCGAGATCGGCGACAGGTGCGTAGGTGGCCCACCTAGGCGCGTTTGTCTGATCACCTGTCACTCTATAAAATGGCAGCAGCCGGGAAGGAAGAGGTTGGAGAAGGTGGGAGAAGTTGGAGTTGTTGATGGTGAAGAAAAATCCCGAGCGAGACGGAAACGGAGACGGAGACGAGAGTGGATGGCTGAAAAGCAACCCGAACAGCGAGACTGTCACGAGAGGCGATTACTGAAAAGCAGAGCGTACGTTTATTGCAAAATAAAGAAAATCACAAAACCTTTGAGCCTGTCATGTCCGTCCTTGGTGGTCCGAGGAACCCGGAAGTGGAAGACCTCCACAATGACGTACTATTTTATACTGCTTTAATACAGTGAAGATTATGAGTATTTTAACATAAAAGTGTTTGATTGTGAGGCATTAAAAGCCACAAAATGGAACGGGTCCATCAGACCCACAAACGCTGGCTTAGTAACAACATGAACATTACACAAGGGTTCAAAGGACCGCCAGGTGGCAAGGGCCGACCGTTGCAGAAGGCAAACACACTGACCTTTGCATGTCTGAGGCAGAGAAGGACTTTATTGTGCTCATCCACTTGTGAATGCTGGGATATGTTTGAGACTCCACCTCCACACCTTCCATGGCCGACAACACCTGCCTGTCCAACTTGCTCGGAGACGCTCTGTGGGAATTCCAAAATAGGATAGGATAGGACTTTATTGTCATTGCACAAGTACAACGAAACTATGTTTTCAGCACAAACCCGTTCAAGATGAGACAAACAAACAGTGTACAGGGTTACAGGACAGGAACGCCGATGGGTCGCCACGAGGCGCCCCGTAAAAGGTGGGAAAAAGGTCAAACGCTGGGGAAGAAGATGAGTAAAAAAATACAATCTAGACCGGGCCCCTAAGGGGTCCTAGTCTGGAGTGGGAAAAAACCTCCATGCCATGCACACATAAATGTGTTACATTTAATCACAACAATTCGCAATAGAGGGGGTGGGGGGTTTGGGGCCCTGGAGGTCGACTGCTGCATGTGTTAATTCCCAAAGATTATTATTTATTTAGGAGAAAAACTTTAGGCCCAGGTCAGGATGATTAGAAACATAATTATTAATCAACTACACAGCAAATGAAAAATATTACTTTTTAAATGTGACAATGTTATAGTGTGTGTATGCACACTACAACAGCTTCTTCTTCCTGGCTGGATGTGATTAATTATCGGCAAATTAGGGGTTCTTATCCTTTTTGACCCCGTGTTCCAACTTTTTCACGACAAATATTAACACCAAATTAGTAATCTTACGCTTGGTTTTAGTCGTATTCAAAAATGATATGTAACCTAATTACAGTTTAAGAGGATAAACCTTGTCACATGATATGAAAGCATGTGTTAATCACAAATATTATTATTTATTTAACACATAAACTTTAGTCCCAGGTCAGGATGATTAGAAGCATGACTATTGATCAAATACACTGCAAATGAAGGTGAAATCCATGAAAAAGATTACCAGTGTTTCCCACACATTCATTTATTTGTGGCGGCCCGCCACAAAAGAATTACGTCCGACACAAATAAAAATTAAAAAAATAATAATAATAATTTTTTTTAATTTTATTTTATTTTTTTGTCCTGTCCAGCTTCTCAGGCAAATCACATAGTTGATGTAGATGTCCATATAGGCTGTTCAGATTTACTTTACAAAAGAGAAGTCTAGGATACTTCTCTTGTTGCCTTATTTGTATTTGACCACTACTGTTTTCTGTTTATTTGTTACTGACTGTGGCAGGACACCTCTGCCTCTGTTTCACTTTATGTTGCTGGTAAATAATATGCTTGTAGTAGTAGGCTAAAGTTAAATGATTTAGTATGCACTAATTAAAGGGGCAGAGCTTTAAGAGACATTTTAGCTGTTATATTTTATAAGATATATTTTTTGTAAGAACCACAATTAATAAATATATTTCAGTGAATAACTTATTGTTCAAATCTGTATATAAATATGTACATAAAGTGTTGTAATTATATTGTAAAATGGATGGATGGATGGATGGATGTTTAAAACAAAACTGTTATTATTAATTAGTAAGTGTTAGGGATGTCCGATAATGGCTTTTTGCCGATATCCGATATTGTCCAACTCTTTAATTACCGATACCGATATCAACCGATACCGATATCAACCGATATATGCAGTCGTGGAATTAACACATTATTATGCCTAATTTGGACAACCAGGTATGGTGAAGATAAGGTACTTTTTAAAAAAATTAGTAAAATAAGATAAATAAATTAAAAACATTTTCTTGAATAAAAAAGAAAGTAAAACAATATAAAAACAGTTACATAGAAACTAGCAATGAATGAAAATTAGTAAAATTAACTGTTAAAGGTTAGTATTTTTAGTGGACCAGCAGCACGCACAATCATGTGTGCTTACGGACTGTATCCCTTGCAGACTGTATTGATATATATTGATATATAATGTAGGAACCAGAATATTAATAACAGAAAGAAACAACCCTTTTGTGTGAATGAGTGTAAATGGGGGAGGGAGGTTTTTTGGGTTGGTGCACTAATTGTAAGTGTATCTTGTGTTTTTTATGTGGATTTAATTATAAAAAAAAAAAAAAAAACGATACCGATAATAAAAAAAACGATACCGATAATTTCAGATATTACATTTTAACGCATATATCGGCCGATATTATCGGACATCTCTAGTAAGTATACATTTTTTGAGCCTTTTAGAGAAAATCATATCCTTGTAGTAAATTATGCAAATTACTCAATGATGTCATGGTGACCACGCCCGTAGCCACGCCCCCACCGCCACAGGTATCTTGGCAGTTTATGGGAAACACTGATAACACTTTAAATGTGACACCGTCATATCAATGCAGTGTGTGTATGCACGCTACAACAGCTTCTTCTTCCTGGCTGGATGTGATTCAAAGCGGTGGTGAAGGCGCGGGGTGGGGGAGGACCGCGCAAAGAAAGAGGCTTCAAAAAAAGTGCAGACAAGACAAAACAAAGAGAGCAAGCAGGGAGAAGAAGGGAGCGGGGAAAAATGCGACTGCCCTCACCAGAGACAAGACAGAATTAGTCTCTCTGACGACAAAAACCAAATTGACAAGCGAGGTACTCACCCCACGATGAAGAGTCCTTTCCGGACGTGAGGCGGGGTCCTCGGCAGGAACTCGTGGGAGTTGTCCAAGGACTTGTAAGAAGACGTCGAAGACCCCGAGCTGCTCAGGTCCCTCCCCCCGTGGTCCCAGGATTTGGATCTGGCGCAGACGTTCCGCACCCCTGAAGTGGCCCCCCTTGTCCTGCTCATTGCATCCGAGCTTCCGTCCTCCGCCTGGAAGAACTCCTCCGAGCTGCTGCTGCTGCTGCTGTGCCGCTCCTCCGCACCTCCTCCTCCCTCCAGGACCTCCCTGCTGGGGCTGCCGTGACCAAG
This sequence comes from Entelurus aequoreus, assembly GCF_033978785.1. Lineage (NCBI taxonomy): Eukaryota > Metazoa > Chordata > Actinopteri > Syngnathiformes > Syngnathidae > Entelurus > Entelurus aequoreus. The sequence goes on from NC_084736.1 coordinate 81,426,889, forward strand.
AGACATCCCCTTCAGACCGCAGCTCAGGTCGCTACTGAAGGTGGCGTCGGTGTGGTCCGACGGTTCTTGCAGCGACATGCGCTCAAACTCCATCATGAGGTTGGAGACGGGCGACAGCAGGCCGCAGGAAGACTGCGAGCTTTGAGGAAACATCTCTTCGCCGTTGAGAGTCCGCGCTCTCGAGGAGGCGCACACCTCGTTTTGGCAGACGACGCCGGGAGACAGGAGGCCGTGGTCGCAGCAGCACAGCGGGTCCCGCTCGGCCGCCGTCTCGATCAGGTCGGCCCCCCGGTACTGCAGCGCCATGGGCATGATGCGGAAGTCGTGACCTCCCGCCGCTCCCATCAGGCTGTCGCTGGAGGCGGCGGAGGAGGTGATGCTGGTGAGCGCCGCGTTCTGGCGGTTCTTGATTTCCTCCAGGCTGATGTCCTCGCCTTCATCCAGGAAGGCACCGACGGAGATGGAGTTGCAGAACTTCTTGGGCTTGCCTGCAAGCAGAGATTAAACAAAATCATGCAAGGTCGTCACTTCACTGCAAAAAGTCAGTGTTCAAAAACGAGAAAAAAAAATACAAAAATGAGGGGTATTTTATTTGAACTAAGCAAAATTATCTGCCAATAGGACAAGAAAATTCGGCTTGTCAAGACTTTCCAAAACAAGTAAAATTAGCTAACTTCAATGAACCCAAAAGTACCTTAAAATAAGTATATTCTCACTAATAACAAGTGCACTTTTCTTGGTAGAAAAAAAAAAGACACCTTTTTGCTCAATATGTTGAAAAACTATTTTTGTCCAAATGTCCAAAACACACCCAGCAATGGTGCACAGGAAGGCGGGGAAGAAGAGGGGAAAAGGCGGCCAAAATGGTCAAAAGTCCCAATTGTGTCCAAAATACCTCCCCGGGTTCCAGTCCCATGAGTCCCGCCGCCGGCCACACAAGTCCCGGGATGCAAAAAATGTCCAAAACGCACCCAGCAAAGTCCCACGGGAAGTGGGGGAGAAAAGTGACAAAAGTCTGCAAAAGTCCCCAAAAATGTTCAAAATACCTCCCCAGGTTCGAGTCCCACAAGTCCCGCCGCTGGCCGCGCAAGTCCCGGGATGCCCAAAATGTCCATAACACACCCAGCTGAGTCCCACGGGGAGGAGGGGTAAAAGTTGGAAAAGTCGGCAAAAATCCCAAAAATGTTCAAAATACCTACCCAGGTTCGAGTCCCACATGGAGTGCCACAAGTCTTAAGACTTGTGGCACTCGAACCCGGGTGTGATTTTTGAATATTTTACCAACTTTTCTGACTTTTCTCCCCGCCTTCCCGTGGGACTTTGCTGGCCGTGTTTTGGACATTGTGGGCACTTGTGGGACTCGAACCTGGGTAGGTATTTTGAACATTTTTGGGACTTTTGCCGACTTTTCCAACTTTTATCCCCCCTCCCCGTGGGACTCGGCTGGGTGTGTTATGGACATTTTGGGCATCCTGGGACTTGCGCGGCCATACATAAGATTTTATGTTAGAGTGTTTTACTTGTTTTAAGTGTTTTGGTCCTAAATGATCTCAGTAAGATATTACAGCTTGTTGCTGAGATTTGATGAGCTATATTGAGTAAAACATGCTTGAAACTAAAATATCAATATTATTATAATTTCTTATTTCAAGCATGAAAAAAAAAAAAAAAATCATGACTTTGAACACTGACTTTTTGCAGTGCACTGCAAAAAGTCAGTGTTCAAAAACGAGGGAAAAAAATACAAAAATGAGGGGTATTTTATTTGAACTAAGCAAAATTATCTGCCAATAGAACAAGAAACTTCGGCTTGTCAAGACTTTCCAAAACAAGTAAAATTAGCTAACCTCAATGAACCCAAAAATAGCTTAAAATAAGTATATTCTCACTAATAACAAGTGCACTTTTCTTGGTAGACAAAAAAATTTGACCTTTTTGCTCAATATGTTGAAAAATATTCTTAAATGAAGTAAATGCTAGTGCCATTATCTTGACATAATGATATGTGCTCGGCATCATGATTTTTTTTTTCATGCTTGAAATAAAAAATGATGACTTTAAAAAAGTAGTTTTCTACTTGTGAGTGTTGATGACACAGCTTTGCAACAGTTGATGTTCTAGTTTCAAGCATGTTTTACTCAATATAGCTCATCAAATCTCAGCAACAAGCTGTAATATCTTACTGAGATCATTTAGGAGCAAAACACTTAAAACAAGTAAAACACTCTAACATAAAATCTGCTTAGTGAGAAGAATTATCTTATCAGACAGAAAATAAGCAAATATCACCCTTATTTGAGATATTTAATATTTGAGATATTTCTCTGTCCTTGCATTGACATGCACTGTACATCAATCTCCTGATGTTATACAGCCACCTATGGGCAGCACTTTTGTTAGCATGTTATCAATACTGGCAATATAATGTCATACTTGCCATACTCGATTATGATCTATAAATGATTACCTATTCAAGTTGAATGAGATTATTTTCATACAAAAAAAAACATTTCCTATTAAGAAAAAATATTATATATATAAGAATAAATATAATATATTTTTCTTAATATATATTATATTTATTTATATATATACACTACCGTTCAAAAGTTTGGGGTCACATTGAAATGTCCTTATTTTTCAATGAAGATAACTTTAAACTAGTCTTAACTTTAAAGAAATACACTCTATACATTGCTAATGTGCTAAATGACTATTCTAGCTGCAAATGTCTGCTTTTTGGTGCAATATCTACATAGGTGTATAGAGGCCCATTTCCAGCAACTATCACTCCGGTGTTCTAATGGTACAATGTGTTTGCTCATTGGCTCAGAAGGCTAATTGATGATTAGAAAACCCTTGTGCAATCACATTCACACATCTGAAAACACTTTAGCTCGTTACAGAAGCTACAAAAATGACCTTCCTTTGAGCAGATTGAGTTTCTGGAGCATCACATTTGTGGGGTCAAAATGGCCAGAAAAAGAGAACTTTCATCTGAAACTCCACAGTCTATTCTTGTTCTTAGAAATGAAGGCTATTCCACAAAATTGTTTGGGTGACCCCAAACTTTTGAACGGTAGTGTATATATATATATATATATATATATATATATATATATATATATATATATATATATATATATATACACAGTAATACTTAGTATATGACAAATAAGCGTAGTGTAAGGTGAGATCTGATTAAATACTTGCTACTTTGGCCTTTTATATTGCTCCTTTTTTCAATAGTCCATTAAAAGTTATTATAATACTATAAAATAAGGCTATTTAGTTGGTTAAATAAAGACAAAAATTATATGAAAAGTAATCAACTTAAACTGGAAAGAGATGCTTCAGGAAACGGAGTGTTCCTTTTCTGAGACTACTTTATTCACTAACAGGATGAGTGGGGGTCTACCTGGGGAGGGTGTTCTAAATCTGTTGCTGTTCTCATTCTCCGCTTCTTCCCGAGTCCGTGGGCAGAAATCCCTCTTGCTGAGGTATTCTTCCATCTTGTGAAGTCCCTCGGTCGACGATAGATCCACAAAACTGTCGAGAAAATCCCAATACTCGGCCCAGGGGTGACCCATCTCATGAGCCAGATCTCTGTGGGAAGAAACATGGACTGTTTAGACTTAGGATCAAAAATATATTGGCATGCAGTTGGAAAAAAGGGTTATTTGATACACTGCTGATTTTGTAGATAACAACAGTCCATACTAAAAAAAATGACGAAAAGAGTAAAGATACATTTAAAAAAAAACGTCAAATAAAGGTTATGTGTGTGGAGGCAATAGAATACACAAGTAAGATGAAATATGTCAAATAAGGGTGATATTTGCTTATTTTCTGTCTGATAAGATAATTCTTCTCACTAAGCAGATTTTATGTTAGAGTGTTTTACTTGTTTTAAAGGTTTTGGTCCTAAATGATGTCAGTAAGATATTACAGCTTGTTGCTGAGATTTGATGAGCTATATTGAGTAAAACATGCTTGAAACTAGAATATCAACTGTAGGGATGATGTTTGATAAGAAATTATCGAGTTCGAGCCCATTATCGAATCCTCTTATCGAACCGATTCCTTATCGATTCTCTTATCGAATCCAGATAGGTTGTTGTATATGGAAAAAAACACAATATTTGGTTTAACAAAAGCTCACTTTTATTTTATAAGAAAAAAATGAAATAAAATAAATAAATATTGACTGTTACCCCCCCTAAAAAAAATTTAAAAAAATAAAAATTGACTGTTGTTACCCAAAGTATATTAAATGGGATTTTTTCAGAAAAACAAATATATACAGTAACACAAAAACAATCTGTCTCTGTGATCACTATAGGTGATGCCTTGAGGCGTTTTTTAGGGTCCATTATTTTTGCTGCTTGTGTGACAGGAAATGACGTAGCTCAGTCATTAGACTGAGCTACGTCATTTCCTGTGATGTCCCACAGGGCATTTCTTGTGGGACGGGATTCGTTCCCAGGGATTCCAATAAAGAACCAACTCTTTTTCTTTACTATAGTGGCCTCGATAACGGGAACCGGTTCTCAAAAAGGGATTCGAGTCCATGGAATCGGTTCTTTTCTTATCGAACGGTTCTTTTCTTATCGAACAACCGGGAGAACCGGTTTCGAACATCATCCCTAATCAAGTGTTGCAAAGCTGTGTCATCAACACTCACAAGTATAAAACTACTTTTTTAAAGTAATCATTTCTTATTTTAAGCATAAAAAAAAAATCATGACTTTGACACAATTGTGTCTCATAATTAAAACAGATGACAGCCAAATGGACTTTGCTGTTTTATTTTCAATGAACAATAGAAAACACGTACTCATATAGTAGTACAGTTGGCACAGTACAGTAAACTGACAGTTAATATTTAAACATTTGACATTTATAACAATTTTGAACAGAAATAGTTCATGCACATTCTGATAAATTCCTCAAAATTACAATTAAAAACATTTTGGCCGGGGGCCGGGCTGTATATATGTGCACTGATTGACTGAAAGAGCACGCACTTGATGCAATGATGTCATGTTATCCATGGAAAAATGCATTTTTAGACAATATGATTTGCCTGAGCGGCTAGGAGACCCCGAGAGTAACAAGCGCTTGCCTTGTTGCCTTTCCATTAAGAACAATAAACTTGTTTTTAGTATAAGTTTGCTGGTTTCAAGAAATGTAATGCCGAGCGCATATCATTATGTCAAGATAATGGCACTAGCGTTTACTTCATTTAAGAATATTTTTCAACATATTGAGCAAAAAGGTCTCTTTTTTTTTCTCTACCAAGAAAAGTGCACTTGTTATTAGTGAGAATATACTTATTTTAAAGTTTTTTTGGGTTCATTGAGGTTAGCTAATTTGACTTGTTTTGGAAAGTCTTGACAAGCCGAATGTTCTTGTTCTATTGGCAGATAATTTTGCTTAGTTCAAATAAAATACCCCTCATGTTTGTATTTTTCTTTCTTGTTTTTGAACACTGACTTTTTGCAGTGTAGTCACTGCCGTCGTGTCCTTGGGCAAGACACTTTACCCACCTGCTCCCAGTGCCACCCACACTGGTTTAAATGTAACGTAGATATTGGGTTTCACTATGTAAAGCACTTTGAGAGAAGCGCTATATAAAATATAATTCACTTCACTTCAATAGTAAATAAATGCAATCAAAAGTCTGCTTACAGTGGAGCCTATGGGAGTCGATCTATTCTGCCTATAAAGCCCTTAAAAAAATCCAAATACATCTATTAAGGTTTTATATACATGATGTAAGTACATATGTAATGTAGTAACATTTTTTATTTTATGGTAATTTGCGCAGGTCCTGATGTGTGTGTCAAATTTGGTGAGTTTTGAAGCATGGTAAGTGGGTCAAATTAGCGTTTTTTTGTGGCGGTGCAATAATAATAATGAAGAATAATAATAAAACCTTACAAATTCAATAGGGTCCTTTCGTCCCATTGCAAAAGGACTCCCTTTGGGATTCCTTTGACAATGGTCCTGTGCGGACCCTAAATATGGCAGTGCCATGTTGGCATTTTTTTCCTCATAACTTGAGTTGATTTATTTTGGAAAACCTTGTTACATTGTTTAAAGCAGGGGTCAGCAACCTTTTTGAAAGCAAGAGCTACTTCTTGGGTACTGATTAATGCGAAGGGCTACCAGTTTGATACACACTTAAATAAATTGCCAGAAATAGCCAATTTGCTCAATTTACCTTTAACTCTATGTTATTATTAATAATCAATAATATTCACACTTAATTGAACGGTTTAAAAGAGGAGAAAACACAAAAAAAAAATGACAATTAAATTTTGAAACATAGTTGATCTTCAATTTCGACTCTTTAAAATTCAAAATTCAACCGAAAAAAAGAAGAGAAAAACTAGCTAATTCGAATCTTTTTTAAAAAATTTAAAAAATAATTTATGGAACATTATTAGTCATTTTTCCTGATTAAGATTAATTTTAGAATTTTGATGACATGTTTTAAATAGGTTAAAATCCAATCTGCACTTTGTTAGAATATATAACAAATTGGACCAAGCTATATTTCTAACAAAGACAAATCATTATTTCTTCTAGATTTTCCAGAACAAAATTTTTAAAAGAAATTCAAAAGACTTTGAAATAAGATTTAAATTTGATTCTACACATTTTCTAGATTTGCCAGAATAATTGTTTTGAATTTTAATCATAATAAGTTTGAAGAAATATTTCACAAATATTCTTCGTCGAAAAAACAGAAGCTAAAATGAAGAATTAAATTAAAATGTATTTATTATTCTTTACAATAAAAAAACTTAATTTACTTGAACATTGATTTAAATTGTCAGGAAAGACGAGGAAGGAATTTAAAAGGTAAAAAGGTATATGTGTTTAAAAATCCTAAAATCATTTTTAAGGTTGTATTATTTCTCTAAAATTGTCTTTCTGAAAGTTATAAGAAGCAAAGTAAAAAAAATTATGAATTTATTTAAACAAGTGAAGACCAAGTCTTTCAAATATTTTCTTGGATTTTCAAATTCTATTTGAGTTTTGTCTCTCTTAGAATTAAAAATGTCGGGCAAAGCGAGACCAGCTTGCTAGTAAATAAATACAATTTAAAAAATAGAGGCAGCTCACTGGTAAGTGCTGCTATTTGAGCTATTTTTAGAACAGGCCAGTGGGCTACTCATCTGGTCCTTACGGGTTACCTGGTGCCCGCGGGCACCGCGTTGGTGACCCCTGCTTTAATGCATCCGGCAGGGCATCACAACAAAATTAGGCATAATAATGTGTTCATTCCACCACTGTATATATCGGTATCGGTTGATATCGGAATCGGTAATTAAGAGTTGCACAATATCGGCAAAAAAGCCATTATCGGACATCTCTAATTATTAGTCCAGTTATTAGCATGACAATCTGCTGAAAGACACCATTCCATACCATAGCATTTTTATTAAAAAAATCACTTTTATTTTTTGTATTAGTTTTAGAAGTGTTTTGCAGCAAGGTTCTAAAGCCGATTCTTAAAAAAGTAATTCATTACTCTGGACTTGCCTGCCGACTCTCTCTGCTCCACGGTCGGGGTCCGACTTCAAAATGTTATGGAAATGCGGTCCTCGATTTCGAGGTGGAGTTTTCCAGGTGCGGCGAAAGTCACCTGCCTGCACGGGAACATGATAGTGAACGGTCTGCTAACACCTCAATTATGCAAACTTCATTTGTTCAAAGATTGGATTGTGACGTTATGGTGAGGATGAAGGTGGCGGGTGCAGATTCGGTACTGAGTGGGGTGAGAGCTTGACCTTTGAAGGACTAAGTGGGCCGGCAAAGGCTGTGACAGTCATCAGTGGATCCCTCGGGCTTTTGGTGTGTCGTTGGATCAGTGAGAGGCTTTCTGAGGATTCAGGAGACCACAAGGAACCGATGATGGGTTGAGAGGTGTTGTCTGCTGCCCTCAGCAAGGGGACGTAGCAGCGGTCTGTGAGAAAGTGGATATCACACTTGAATTGTATAATCAACCACTATTGTTCACATTGTGACTAAATCTTATTGTCTTTCAAGGGGAACTGCACTCTTTTTGGAATTTTGCATATCATTCACAATCAAAACGACGGAAGGTTTTGTTTATGCATTCTAAATATTAAATAAAAGTTCTCTTACAGCGGAAACAATTGGAGCTCCACTATTTTGCCCATGAATTCCAATAAATAAGCATTCAAAAAGCGCCAACAATACTACATTTACATTTCATGACTTGAATACTAACCAAGTGTTAGTGATATCGTTATTATAAGCGCTAATGCAGACAAACTAGTTATAGCTGCGCCGGGATCACTACAGTATGTGCCTATGTTTACATCATCGAGTGGTCTGCTGCTGCTTCGCTCCCTGTAGTTTATTCTGGATCATAAATCATGCATCTCACCTGCACAGAAGAAGATTGAGTAGGTATTCCATCAACTTGGTACACTTTATTGCTATTCTGAATGAAATAAAAATTAATCAATTTAAAAAAACATCCAAATCCCGATTTTTTTAGTAATCTAAAATAAATTCACTTTTTTGACCAATTATTTAAAAAATAAAAAAAATTCATAAAAAATAAAAGTTGGTACACTTTATTGCTATTCTGAATGTTGCTGGGTCGGGTTTGGTTTTGGAATTGGATTGCATTATTATGGTGTTGTTGTGTATTGTTTTGTTGGATTGATTAATAAAAAATTTTTTTTTTAAATAAATACATTAAAAGAAACATCCAAATCCCGATTTTTTTTAGTAATCTAAAAAAAACTTCTTAGTTTTTTTTTTACCAATTATTAAAAAAAGAAAAAAAAGAAGAAAAAAAGTTGGTACACTTTGCTATTCTGAATGTTGCTGGGTCGGGTTTGGTTTTGGAATGGATTGCATTATTATGGTATTGTTGTGTATTGTTTTGTTTGATTGATTAATGAATTTTTTTTTTTAAATAAATACATTTAAAAAAACATCCAAATCCTGATTTTTTTTTAGTAATCTAAAAAAATATATATATTTTTTTTTTTGACCAATTATTAAAAAAATAAAAAAATTTCCAAAAAAAAATAGAAAAAAAGGTGTATTGTTTTGTTGGATTGATTAATAAAAAATTTTTTTTTAAGTAGATACATTAAAAAAAACATCCAAATCCCGATTTTTTTTAGTAATCTAAAAAAAAAAACTTCTTTTTTTTTTTTGACCAATTATTAAAAAAAGAAAAAAAAAAAAAAAAAAAAGTTGGTACACTTTATTGCTATTCTAAATGTTGCTTGGTCGGGTTTGGTTTTGGAATTGGATTGCATTATCATGGTATTGTTGTGTATTGTTTTGTTGGATTGATTAATAAAAATTTTTTTTTTTAAATAAATACATTAAAAAAAACATCCAAATCCCGATTTTTTTTAGTAATCTAAAAAAAACTTCTTTTTTTTTTTGACCAATTATTAAAAAAAGAAAAAAAAAGTTGGTACACTTTGCTATTCTGAATGTTGCTGGGTCGGGTTTGGTTTTGGAAGTGGATTGCATTGTTATGGTATTGTTGTGTATTGTTTTGTTGGATTGATTAATAAAAAATTTTTAAATAAATACATTTTAAAAAACATCCAAATCCCGATTCTTTTAGTAATCAACTTTTTTTTTTTTGACCAATTAAAAAAATTAAAAATTTTTTTAAAAAGATTTAAAAAAAAAAAAAAAAGTTGGGACACTTTATTGCTATTCTGAATGTTGCTGGGTCGGGTTTGGTTTTGGAATTGGATTGCATTATTATGGTATTGTTGTGTATTGTTTTGTTTGATTGATTAATGATTTTTTTTTTTTAAATAAATACATTTAAAAAAACATCCAAATCCTGATTTTTTTTAGTAATCTAAAAAAAATATATATATTTTTTTTTTTACCAATTATTAAAAAAATAAAAAAATTTCCAAAAAAAAATTAGAAAAAATGGTATTGTTGTGTATTGTTTTGTTGGATTGATTAATAAAAATAAAAATAAAAAAAATTATAAATTTAAAGAAACGTCCAAATCCCGATTTTTCTAGTAATCTAAAAAAAATTCTTTTTTTTTGACCAATTATTTAAAAAAAAAAAAAAAAAATCTGAAAAAAAAAAAAGTTGGTACACTTTATTGCTATTCTGAATGTTGCTGGGTCGGGTTTGGTTTTGGAATTGGATTGCATTATTATGGTATTGTTGTGTATTGTTTTGTTGGATTGATTAATAAAAAAAATTTTTAAACATAAATAAATTTAAAAAACATCCAAATCCCGATTTTTGTAGTACTCTAAAAAAAAACGTCTTTTTTTTTGTTTTTTACCAATTATTTAAAAAATAAAAAACATTTTTCAAAAAAATAAAATAAAAATAAAACGTTGGTACACTTGACGGCCATTTAGTACCCGAAGCTGGCAAAGACGACACGAAAATACACTTGGCCCTTTTCTTTGTGAGGATTGTGAATCATTCTTCATCTAAATGGGAATATATGACAGCAGACCTCGCACAGTAAGTGATGTTGTATTATGTTTGTTGGCTCTCATGAAGTCTGCAGTGAGAAATAATCAGTGATTGAGGGGGAAAAAGCAAACGTCGTGATGCGTTTTTGAAATGAATGCGTATGCTTAAAATGATCAAAATACGTAAATATTAAATGTTATTATAAATGTGCCCATTGCTACATAACATATATACTTATATCCAGTATCTAAAACCTCAAAGGGGGTGTTTGGATGTTTTTAAGGGCTTTGTAGGCGGAATTAAGCAGCTCCCATAGGCTCCATTGTAAGCAGACTTTTGATCGCATTTACTTAATATTTAGAATGCAAAAAAATAAAAAAAATACATCCATCGTCATTTCTTTCATAATGATTGTAAACAAAAATTTGTTAAAAAAATAGTGCAGTTCACCTTTAAACCTCTAAAGGCTTAGTTTAGCTCTTATTTCCAAAATTGTGTACACTACTGAATTGGGGTTTTATGGCCGCTTATGTGGACACTTATACTGCCATCAGAAGAGTATAACGTACAATGGAATTTGGGGGGAAAAAAGTGTAAAAATAAGAATTAGCATGTCACTAAACATGAAGTACACGTTTGTTACTTATGGACTAAGTACATCATATCAAAAGATGATTCTTAGTTTTTATTCTAATTAGGGTCCAATAAGCCCAAATAGCAAAGAGAAATTAAAAAAAGCATGTAAACAAACAGCTTGGGCCTCAAGAGGTTAAATAATGCCAGTAGTTATGTATTTCAAAGGCCCAAGCACTGAGCAATAGCAATGGGAAGGCCATTTTGATCACTCTCTGCCTTTGTTTGCATTTTAAGGGCCTTAAAATTAAACATATTTCAACGGTTCTGAACACAACGCCCCCTATACATTTAGAAAAAAATAGCTCCTACCACCTGTTTTACGGATTGTCACGAAATTAAGTGGCGATGTCTAACATGCGAAAAAAATCGCAAGAAGCCATAAATTGTGGATTATTCTAGGCTGTCCCATAAGACGTGGGAGAAGCCTCTAACTCGCGAACCTACATAGCATGGTCCTCATAGTCAGACTTTGATAATAACTCATGTGTATGATTAGGATGACTACCTCACAGGATAAAATATGTTACTTCTTTAATTAACTGCAGTGCCACCTTGTGAGTCCTGCGTACGACCATTGACTCGTGCACACCTTGTGTTGCGTGGGGGGACTCCAGGGCCTGTTCGAAGCGGCTTGCAGCTTTCCTCTTTTTGTTTACCAACTGCAAATGTTCTTGCCTGAATTAATATGACCTGTTCTCTGGTTTTAAGCATGCATAACACGACCAATGATCAACTGATTCCAATTCAAAGAACAAAATATGTGGGTGCTTAGTGACAAGTAAGCAAAAACTGTAATATCAAAGTGTCAAGTTCTTAAAAAGGTTTTCAAAAAAAGGGTTTGTTCTTACCTTCTAAATAGTCACTTATTTTTTGCCTCACCTCCGGGGTTTGGCTCTTTCTGCTACAGATAATCTGATAAAAGGGTTACAAAAAAAAAGGTGTTAGTTGATCATCCACACAGCTGACACAATACAGGAAAGAACCAGCTTCTGCTCATCTATGTTTAGCATACAATGTGCCGCCAACAAATTTAGAAGCCAAAAGGTCACAACTTTAAAACCTTGCTAAGCAAAACTACAACCTGGATAAGTCAAACCCAGTGCATGCTAGGGGTGGAACAGTACGTGTCTTTGTATCGTTTCGGTACGGGGGTTCCGGTTCGGTTCGGAGGTGTACCGAACGAGTTACCACACGGACATATTAAGTAGCGTAACGCTCGTTGTGTAAACAATGCACACGGAGGCACAACACACGGCATGCTAGCAGCTAACGGGCTAGGATAGACTGACCATACGTCCTCTTTTCACCGGACATGTCCTCTTTTGCGGAGCTGTCAGGGCGGAGTTTCTTAAATGCCTCAAATGTCGGGCATTTTGAGTTAGGGTTGCGTGTATTTTCAATGTACGTACAGGGTTAAGAAGGGGTTAAAAACAAAACAAATTGTGCGCGCAGCAGCATTGGTGAGGGAGGGGCAGAGACAGAGAGAGAGAGAGAGTTATGATAAACGCGCATGCGTCGCCAGGCTCAGCTTTTTATCCATAGATTTATCACATTTAATTTTTTATTATCTATAGCAGGGGTGTCAAAAGTGTGCCCCCGGAGGCCATTTGCGGCCCACAGCTAATGTTTTAAAGGCCCACGGCACATTCTAAAAATACTATTAAAATTAAAGCTGCAAGCAGCGATGGACGGGACCGACTTTGAGGGCTCATAAAATCCAAACCGGAGCAGTAATTAAAACTCTTTCATCAACTTTTAATCAGAAGGGTTCAATCGCTCTCCTGTGCTAATTTGAAGCCGACACGACAAACACGCTCAGAGGAGATAATGTTTGAAAAAAGGTGACTGTTTTCACTCAACTTTTGTTTTGAAGGGGGAATTGCAAACTTCCTGTTGATTTTTGCTGGGGGTTGTCAGTGTATGAAATATACCGTAATTTCTGGACTATAAGCCGCACCAGCTAAATTTAGGGGAAAATACAGATTGCTCCATATATAAGCCGCACCCGACTATAAGCCGCAGGGTTTTGATGTGTAATTACCGTAGTATATAGGGGTTCCTGCTACCACGGAGGGGATTGTCGGGACAGAGATGACTGTTTGGGAACTCAAAGCGTCCCATTTATTAACAATACATCTTTCAATCATTCAATCAAACTTTCACATCTTTGACATGGCGAACAGCATTCGTGCAGAGTACAAATAATACAACGGTGCAAAGTAATACAAAGTGCTCGCCTGTACGTTATCAAAATAACCAGCCTACCGGTATATGAAAAGTCAGTCTTTAATCATTGTGTCATCGTCTTCCTCCTGCGTACTAAAACCACCGAAATCCTCTTCGTCGGTATCGGAGAAGAACAGGCCGTAAATAAGCCGCAGGGACCAGAACGAGGGGGAAAAGTAGCGGCTTATAGTCCGGAAATTACGGTAGGTCTAAGTGAAACCTACATAGAGGTTTTTGTTTCATGTCTCTACTACATTCCTACTGGGAGTTAGAGGCAGTTTTGTCTGTGTTTTCTTCCTAGGGGGCGCTAGAGAGCAATTTTGAGTTTTGGGGTTTGGTTTTTTGATTAGATCGCAATTTTCGTGATGTGTGTGTCCAATTTGGTGAGTTTTGAAGCATGTTAAGGGGGTCAAATTACAGCTCAAAGAGGCGGCGGTATAATAATAAAACGCTAGAAATACAATAGGGTCCTCTGTCCCAAAGGGGCATTCGGTCCCTAATAAACAAAAACATAACAAAAGTGAAATAAAAAAGCTTCAAGGTGAAATATACACTACCGTTCAAAAGTTTGGGGTCACCCAAACAATTTTGTGGAATAGCCTTCATTTCTAAGAACAAGAATAGACTGTCGAGTTTCAGATGAAAGTTCTCTTTTTTTGGCCATTTTGAGCGTTTAATTGACCCCACAAATGTGATGCTCCAGAAACTCAATCTGCTCAAAGGAAGGTCAGTTTTGTAGCTTCTGTAACGAGCTAAACTGTTTTCAGATGTGTGAACATGATTGCACAAGGGTTTTCTAATCATCAATTAGCCTTCTGAGCCAATGAGCAAACACATTGTACCATTAGAACAATTGAGTGATAGTTGCTGGAAATGGGCCTCTATACACCTATGTAGATATTGCACCAAAAAGCAGACATTTGCAGCTAGAATAGTCATTTACCACATTAGCAATGTATAGAGTGTATTTCTTTAAAGTTAAGACTAGTTTAAAGTTATCTTCATTGAAAAGTACAATGCTTTTCCTTAAAGAATAAGGACGTTTCAATGTGACCCCAAACTTTTGAACGGTAGTGTAATTTAGAAAAAGTTGCAATGTTGACTAATAAAACAAAGCTGTTTTTTTCTTTTTTTCAAACTGTCATTGCTCAAAACATAATATTGAATCAAAATCAATGTTGTTATGAATTATTGACCTATCCAAGGCTCCCATTACTTCACATCAAATATTCCAGTAAGAAAAATATTTTTGGTGGAAGATTTTGCAAATTTGGTAAATAAATAACTAGAGATGTCCGATAATATTGGCCTGCCGATATTATTGGCCGATATATGCGTTAAAATGTAATATCGGAAATTATCGGTATCATTTATCGTTTTTTTTATTATCGGTATCGTTTTTTTTTGTTTTTTTTAATATTAAATCAACATAAAAAACACAAGATACACTTACAATTAGTGCACCAACCCAAAAAACCTCCCTCCCCCATTTACACTCATTCACACAAAAGGCTTGTTTCTTTCTGTTATTAATATTCTGGTTCCTATATTATATATCAATATATATCAATACAGTCTGCAAGGGATACAGTTATTAATATTAACAATATAACAATATATATCAATACAGTCTGCAAGGGATACAGTTATTAATATTAACAATATAACAATATATATCAATACAGTCTGCAAGGGATACAGTCCGTAAGCACTGCTGCTCCACTAATAGTACTAACCTTTAACAGTTAATTTTACTAATTTTCATTCATTACTAGTTTCTATGTAACTGTTTTTATATTGTTGTACTTTCTTTTTTATCCAAGAATTTTTTTTAAATTTATTTATCTTATTTTACTATTTTTTTTAAAAAGTACCTTATCTTCACCATACCTGGTTGTCCAAATTAGGCATAATAATGTGTTAATTCCACGACTGCATATATCGGTTGATATCGGTATCGGTTGATATCGGTATCGGTAATTAAAGAGTTGGACAATATCGGAATATCGGATATCGGCAAAAAGCCATTATCGGACATCCCTATAAATAACCCAAAAATTTATATTTTGTTGTTTTCTTTACTGTACCGAAAATGAACCGAACCGTGACCCCTAAACCGAGGTACGTACCGAACCGACATTTCTGTGTACCGTTACACCCCTAGTGCATGCACACTGGCTTTTTGAAAGATGAAGGGGGTTTAGGTCACAATGAACACGTACATCACAAGGCTTCAAGTCATCTTTGTTCTTCCTGTTCTTATCAGTATCTGGATGCGAACACAGGACATTGACCACCTCCGGACACCCGAACTTGCAGGCAAAGTGGAGTGGTGTTTCAAAACCCTGCAGACAAAACATTGGCGTGTCAACAGGCCGGAAGAAGAATCGGTTTAGACCGTAGCCTAGTGACTTACGGCCTTATCTGGAGTGTTGAGGTAAAGGTCTACAATATAACGGATGCGTTTCTGCAGCATGGTCTCGTCATCGTCTGGGTACATGAGGCGCATGAACTCCGGGTTCTCCAAGGTGTCCAGCAGGAGCTGGGCGATGCCCGCCTGGTTTTCCTTGGCCGCCACGTGCATTGCGTTATACCTGCAGCCCTCCTGGGGACAAATAGGACAAAACATTTTTGTTAGAATTAAGGATGTCCGATAATGGCTTTTTGCCGATATCCGATATTCCGATATTGTCCAACTCTTTAATTACCGATACCGATATCAACCGATATATACAGTCGTGGAATTAACACATTATTATGTCTAATTTGGACAACCAGGTATGGTGAAGATAAGGTACTTTTAAAAAAAAATTATAAAATAAAATAAGATAAATAAATTAAAAACATTTTCTTGAATAAAAAAGAAAGTACAACAATATAAAAACAGTTACATAGAAACTAATAATTAATGAAAATGAGTAACATTAACTGTTAAAGGTTAGTACTATTAGTGGAGCAGCAGCACGCACAATCATGTGTGCTTACGGACTGTATCCCTTGCAGACTGTATTGATATATATTGATATATAATGTAGGAAGCAGAATATTAATAACAGAAAGAAACAACCCTTTTGTGTGAATGAGGAGGGAGGTTTTTTGGGTTGGTGCATTAATTGTAAGTGTATCTTGTGTTTTTTATGTTGATTTAATTTAAAAAAAAACAACAAAAAAAAACAAAACAAAAAAAAACGATACTGATAATAAAAAAAACGATACCGATAATTTCCGATATTACATTTTAACGCATTTATCGGCCGATAATATCGGATCGGCAGGCCGATATTATCAGACATCCCTAGTTAGAATAATTGTTTCTAAATTTACACAAAAACTTTGTGTTACATCTGAGTGCCCGGTGAGAAGACAAAAGCTGTCTTTGAAACCTACCAGGAAGAAGGCTTGTAAAACTCCACCGTGTAAGGGGGAAAGCTACATGAAGGGTTTTCTGTGTTCTCTCATGTATGGTAATCAACAGAAAGATATTGTTCTACCCCAAGGACTTCAAAGCGGAGAGAAGATAGGATCTGCCCAATTTCCAGACGACCTCTTTTTGAACCTCCTTTTTGAACTGGTTTTTACGAACGTCTTTTTGAACTATTTTACGGACCTCTTTTTGAACTGTTTACAACCTCGTCCCTTAGAAGCAGCTGTTGTCATGTGGTCAGAGAAAGTCCAAATAAAAGGGGAAGGCGTACAATCTTTTGGCAGAGCGTACTGAGACACTGTACAGGAGTACAGTGTGTCCAGGCGTCTCTCCTCAATTGAGCCAAATTTAATTCTGTCTCTGTTTAATTATTTGCTTCTTGTCTTGTTTAATAGATGTCATCAGTGTTTGAACCTGACAGTAATATTTTATATGGCTTCTGACTAGGGATGTCCAATAATGGCTTTTTGCCGATATCCGATATTCCGATATTGTCCAACTCTTTAATTACCGATACCGATATCAACCGATACCGATATCAACCGATACCGATATCAACCGATATATGCAGTCGTGGAATTAACACATTATTATGCCTAATTTGGACAACCATGTATGGTGAAGATAAGGTACTTTTAAAAAAAATAAAAAATAAAATAAGATAACTAAATTTTTTTCTTGAATAAAAAAGAAAGTAAAACAATATAAAAACAGTTACATAGAAACTAGTAATTAATGAAAATGAGTAAAATTAACTGTTAAAGGTTAGTACCATTAGTGGACCAGCAGCACGCACAATCATGTGTGCTTACGGACTGTATCCCTTGCAGACTGTATTGATATATATTGATATATAATGTAGGAACCAGAATATTATTAACAGAAAGAAATGGGGGGAGGGAGGTTTTTTGGGTTGGTGCACTAATTGTAAGTGTATCTTGAGTTTTTTATGTTGATTTAATACAAATTAAAAAAAAACGATACAGATAATAAAAAACCGATACCGATAATTTCCGATATTACATTTTAACGCATTTAATATCGGCAGGCCGATATTATCGGACATCCCTACTTCTGACAGCTTGCAAAACAAATTGGTATGTTCAGGATGCAAGTAATTAAGTATAATTTAACATCTCGATTAAAAAGGAATAATGAGCTTTTACATTTTTTATAGAACATTACATCAGCCCTTTGAGACACTGGTGATTTAGGGCTATATAAGTAAACGTTGATTAATTGATTGACATTTGCCAATTCATGGAAAACAATAATTGTACTTAAAACTATCATAAAGCTGCATTACCTCTGAAAGCTGCAAGGCTCACTTTGGACACCCAGTGCATGAATCTCAATGAATTGTCATTCAGTGTTTCACAAACATTTCTTCATTTTTGCTGCGGCCACCACTAACAAATTTGGACTGCTACTAATACAGTCATTTAAAACTAATACAGGAATTTAAAATATATGCAATAACGCCGACGTGCAACATGCAGTAACATAAATTTTATGGCATAATACACCTTTTTATGCAGCTCTAGAGCCTTAATCGATCGGTGAGTGTGCAGGTGTACTAAATGTTGGGACCAGGTGAACCTGTATCATGTTTATTGTTAGAATAATTGTTTCTAAATTACCACAAAAACTTTGTATTACGTTGAGTTCCTAGCAGGGGGACGGGAGCTGTCTTTGAAACCTACCAAGAAGAAGGCTCGTAAAACTCCACTGTGTAAGGGGGAGAGCCACATGAACGGGTTTCTGTTTTCTCTCGTGTATGGTAATCAACAGAAGGATGTTGTTCTGGCCCAAGGACTTCAAAGCTGAGAAATGACAGGATCTGCCCAATTTCCAGACGAACTCTTTTTGAACCATTTTATGGACCTCTTTTTGAACTATTTTACAAACTCTTTTTGAACTGACCTTTCCTGTGAATTGTTTACGACCTTTCCTGTGAACTTTTTTGCGACCTTTGTCCTTTTTTCCAAAATAAAAGAAGGAGGCATGCAATCTTTTGGCAGAGCGTGCTGAGATACTGTTCAAGTGTGTCCAGGCGTGTCTCCTCAATTGAGTCCAAATTGAATTCTGTCTCTGTTTAATTATTTGCCTCTTGTCTTGTTTAATAGATGTCATCAGTGTTTGAACCTGACATTTATGATGTTTTTTTTCCTGATTGTGTGTAGAAAGTAATATAGCAACGTGTTTTACATGCTTACCTGCACAATGGTGGGGTTGTCGCCTGAGCCAATGAGATAGCGTGGGTTGCTCCAGACCAGCTCACTGAAGGCTGCCTCGTCTCCCTTCTCCGCAGGTTTTCTCAGCTTGGTCGTTAGGTCCTGTGTGCGTGGGCTCTTAAAACTGTTGGCCCGCTCCCGGTTAATGGTATCCACTTCCATGTTGTCTAGCGTGTGGAGAAAAACAAGAGTGAGGAGCCAGCAGTGGGGGGCTGGGAGTGCAATATTTATGTGGAAAACACTATATATATATATATATATATATATATATATATATATATATATATATATATATATATATATATATATATATATATATATATATATATATATATATATATATATATATATATATATATATATATATATATATATATATATATATATATATATATATATATATTAGGGCTGCAACAACTAATCGATTAAATCGATTAAAATCGATTATAAAAATAGTTGGCGATTAATTTAGTCATCGATTCGTTGGAACTAGCTATGCGCATGCGCGGAGGCATTTAAAAAAAAAAAAAAAAAATTTAATTTTTTTTTTTTTTTTTTTAATAAACCTTTATTTATAAACTGCAACATTTACAAACAGCTGAGAAACAATAATCAAAATAAGTACAAAAACAGTACAAAACAGCGCCAGGGCAGCGCTGAGGCTACGTCTCATGAGGTGGCGTAAGCTAGCCAATGATGTGTCATGTGCAGCTCACGTGACGACGGCGTCTCCTTTGCTGGAAAAATTCGAAAAATGGCGCAGGAAAACACTACCGATAGTTTAGCGGAGAAACATCTTGAGGTTATTGCTTCAATGGAGAAAAGTGTACGACCTTAGTAGTCAAAAGTGTGGGAACACTGTACTTTAAAGATTTCAAAGAAGAGCGTTTCCTGCAAAATGGCACGGAAGTACAACATTGCTTCAGGAGCACCTGAAAAGGAAACATGTTGGAGCCATGGATGAAGGGAGGAACTCACAGTACGTAACTTTTTAAGTCCATAGTGGCAACAGGCATTCATGAGTTCAGCTTTTTTGTGAGTAACGTTAAAGTTATGCCTTTGTTGCAACGCGGGGCTGATAATGTGTCTCCGGCACACTTGACTCCGTTTTGAGAGAGAAAACGCATGGTTACCAATTTTGAAATAAATGTAACGGACAGAAATATCTCAGGTTGGTTTCAAAATGGATCAATGTAGCCGGGCCGATAAAGCTATATAAATATATTTAGATTTGAGTGACGCTTTAGTATAACTAAACGTTATGAAGGTGCTGGAATATTTCATGCTATTATTCAGAGGCAGCCTAAAATGAATCCTTTATTATTCACAACAGAAACGTGTACAATATCTGATTCAGTTCTGATCTGATGAGTTACATTTCTGTGTTATTATTGGTGTATGCTGCACCCCCAATGTCCACAACATGGTGCCGGTATGCTGGTTTTTTCCAATAAAATACTGGAAAGGATAGAAATATAGTTTGTCTCTTTTATCCGATTATTAATCGATTAATCGAAGTAATAATAGACAGATTAATCGATTATCAAATTAATCGTTAGTTGCCGCCCTAAAATATATATATATATATATATATATATATATATATATATATATATATATATATATACATACATACATACATACATACATACATACATACATACATACATACATACATACATACATACATACATACATACATACATACATACATACATATATATATATATATATATATATATATATATATATATATATATATATATATATATATATATATATATATATATATTATTTTTTTATTTTTTTTTATTCAGCCCGGCCCTCGGATAAAAACATTTTTATTGTAATTTTGAAGAATTTATCTGAATGTGCATAAACTATTTCTGTTCAAAATTGTTTGATATGTTAAATGTTTAAATATTGACTGTCAGTTCACTGTACTGTGCCAACTGTACTACTATATGAGAACGTCTTTTCTATTGTTTCATTGAAAATAAAACGGCAAAGTCCATTTGGCTGTCATCTGTTTTAATTATGAGACACAATTGTGTCAAAGTCATAATTTTTTTTTCATGCTTGAAATAAGAAATGATGACTTTAAAAAAGTAGTTTTATACTTGTGAGTGTTGATGACACAGCTTTGCAACACTTGATATTCTAGTTTCAAGCATGTTTTACTCAATATAGCTCATCAAATCTCAGCAACAAGCTGTAATATTTTACTGAGATCATTTAGGACTAAAACCCTTAAAACAAGTAAAACACTCTAACAAAATCTGCTTAGTGAGAAGAATTATCTTATCGGACAGAAAATAAGCAAATATCACCCTTATTTGAGATATTTCATCTTACTTAGATTCCAGTTCTTGCAGTGAAGTCTCTGATTCAATGAAACATTCTCACCTTTATTGAAGACCTGGCCTGGTTTTGCAGGAGACATGCATGTTGTAGATTTGCTCGTAGAGGGGAAATAGTCACACATCCCCTTGGCAAATGTCTCAGCATCCTCACGGTTGGAAAAAGCTTTAAAGCGTGCGCCCTTCATCACCTTCACAGCTTGAAGGGCATCTTTCTTGTCCGTATACACAAGTGATCGCTCTGTAAACACACGATAAGAATCAGCACTGATATTTGGAGCTGCGGCAACAACTTGTTAAACAAAGAGTCGATAGACTTTGGCATAGGGCTGGACGAATATATGATCGTGCAGTGAGACCGTATTGCTATATGAACTATATTATACATTTCCATAGTTTAGTTAGCTGAGGTATATAATGTCCAGTGTATTTTGTCAACAACTGTATGTGTGTAACGTATTTCTTGTGCTGAGCAATCATAAAACGGCTGCGTAAGACGCACTGGGTAAGGCTCGCAGTAATCCCGCCTACTGGCGGTAGAGGGCGGTAGTGATCCCAGAGATCATTCTTGCGACTACTCGGCTGCAGAATAAGTGACAACAAGCAGCAACAGTTAGCAGCGATAGTTTATTTTTTCCTCTCGCCTGAACTTTTAACATGGAGGATTACATATCTAAAATAAAACAGTTTTCTAAACTGGACTTTCAATCGAAGCAGGAGGTAATAATTAAAGAAAGATCTCCATCGAGACAGAGAGACTTTTAAAACTGAAGAAAGATAAGGAAGACTTCTATAAACAAGTTATCGATGCTTTTGTTCAAAAGGAGCGCCGCATGGACTTCATTTATAAGTAAAGGTAAGACCATAATAACGTTTTTTTTATTAAATGTGCTTTTTTGTGTGCTACAGTTTGTATGTGTAAAGTTAAAGTTAAGTTAAAGTACCAATGATTGTCACACACACACTAGGTGTGGTGAAATTTGTCCTCTGCAGTTGACCCATCCCCTTGATCACCCCCTGGGAGGTGAGGGGAGCAGTGGGCAGCAGCGGCGCTGCGCCCGGGAATCATTTTTAGTGATTTAACCCCCAATTCCAACCCTTGATGCGGAGTGCCAAGCAGGGAAGAATGCTGGTATGAGCTTTTAAACATAACCCGTTAACTGCTGCCAATCAAATGGTGAATAAGATACTCTTTAGGGTTCATATGTTTGTAAATCTGACTGTGATGAAGTCAGTGCCTCACCTGACATGAACCTCACCGCATGTCACTGGTGTATTTGTATTGAACCGTTTCGGTACGGGGGATTCGGTTCGGTTGTGTACCAAACGAGTTTCCACACAGACATATTAAGTAGCGTACCGCACGTTGTGTAAACAATGCACACCGAGGCACAACACACGGCATGCTAGCAACGACCGAACTACTACAACATGCAAAAGCCAGAGCTGGAAGACCCTGCTGCCTCGTTAAGATCTCCCGTTTGGGAACACTTCGGTTTCGCGGTGCGATACAACGATGGATAACATCGCTTCAACGAAGAGAAAGACGAGCGTGGTGCAAACACCGCATTCAAGCAGCCTCTCCTCGGCGAGTCAGGCAGGGCTAAAGCAATAACAAATGTTTTTATAGCAGCAGATTTAAGACCGTATTGCATTAAAAACTAGATTTTGAGCCACTTCTATGGTGGAAGAACAATGAGCCCATATATCCTCTTACTACCAAGTTAGCCAGGCACTACCTCGCCATACCTGCTACCTCCGTGCCCAGCCAAAGGGTATTTTCCACAGCTGGAGACATTTTAACTGCAAGCAGGTCTGCTCTTTCTGCAGACAATGTGGATAAACTGATTTTTCTGGCAAAAAACATGAAAATTGAGTGAAAGTCACCAGGGTTAAAGGCTGGGGGGGAAAGAAAAGTTAATCTGAGGCTGAGTTGACTTGAAACGGTTTAATGTTGCACTTTTTGTATGTAGAAGAAAAGTTTTGTCATTTTATTTAATCTGAGCAACAACTTGAAGCGGTTTAGTGTTGCACTTTATATGTGGAAATGTTGCACTTTATATGTAGACAGGTTTTGTTAAGAAACCAATTCTGAACCTTATTTTATTTAGTTTTTATTTTATATATGTTGACTGCATTGACCCTGGCAATGGAGCCTGTGTGTATATGTATGTTATTGTTATGTTAAAAGGATAAAGCCATTGTTTACACATTTTGGTAAATAAATAACCAGATAGTGTATATTTTGTTTTTTTCTTACTGTACCGAAAATGAACCGAACCGTGACCTCTAAACCGAGGTACGTACCAAACCGAAATTTGTGTGTACCGTTACACCCTTAAATGATCGTGATCGTAGTTCAAGCGTAAGGCCAAAAATGCAACTAGAATATATATATTTTTTACATTACAGGTGACAACATGGTATGCTTTTTCTTACTTACCGTTTCGAGATAAAATATCCTCCCACAGAGGACATACTCCGTAATAAAAAGCTGGGGACACTTGTGCGTCTTTTGAAGTGGTTTCCATTGCGGATTGACAACTAGAGCTGTTGCAAGCCCCTGCTGAGATCTCGTCTTCCTCTGGCGGGTTGAGACCCACACCATAGCCGAAGTCCAGCTCCTCATTTGAGCTTCGGCTCACTGCATCGGCGGATTTGGCGCACGGTGAAGGTATGACATGGTCACCCACTGAAGCCAAGCCATCCGCGGCCCTTGCGGACGAGCCGTCGTCCGAGTCGGTGGTGCTCCTTTCCGGACCGGCGAGCGCTCGGGCCAATTTTCTCTCGAAGATGGCTCGAGTGGTGGCGGTAATGGGGCCGCACTTTAGATCTGCTCGGGCAAATTCCTCACGCAGTTGATCAGCGGTCAGCTCCTTCAGCCTGGTCAAAACTGCCTCCATACTTCAGCTCCCTGGAACACCGAAATATGCCTTAGCTATCGAGACAACCACCTTTAATTAATACACATTGATAAGAGATACATCCCATCCAGTTATTCCTCATACTTATTGTTGTTATATCTTATTCTGCCACCACTCAACCAAAACGGACAGAGGTTAGCGAAAGGTTAGCATGTCAACAAAAAAATTCTGCAGGAAATGTTCTACTCTATATTACTTTAAACACAAAATGCTTTAAAATTACCAAATTAAAAAGCATCTCTCAGTGTAAGGGATCTGATATACCCATGACTTGCTACGTGAAACTTAGTAAATTATGGCTACGCGAGGACCTTCGTAGTGCCTCACAATAGTGTCCTGGGCATGACGTTAAAGTGCATCCGGCGGTGGAGGCTCCTCTATGGGGGTCTTGGGGCACTAGGAGGTTAACCCCTTTACTACTGTTACCCCAGGTGGCCCTTAGCAAAGGCCTAGTACCTGACTGCCCCCTAGCCAGGGATACGGTGAAGACTTCAACGGCGGAAGACGGTAGATTTAAGAACTACCACAACGGCTGCAATGGCAAAGAAGGCTGCAGCAGAAAAGGTCCCCAGTCGTCTTGGACTCCATGCCACTGGACGCTGACCCGATTCTGTCAAGGATCGTGTGGTGACTGTCTGTGCACCAGTCTCCCCACGTTAAACAAAGTCACGCACAGGCATCCTCCATAAAGGGATACACCCCTACCAGGAGGATCGTCATACTCGTTGGAGTGACCGCCGATGATGACTGCCTCACAATACGAAGGTCCTGAGTAGTCCCGAGTTCAATCCCGGGCTCGGGATCTTTTCTGTGTGGAGTTTGCATGTTCACCCCGTGACTGCGTGGCTTCCCTCCAGGTACTCCGCCAAAGACATGCACCTGGGGATAGGCCCCTCCCACCTCCAAAGACATGCACCTGGGGATAGGCCCCTCCCACCTCCAAAGACATGCACCTGGGGATAGGTTGATTGGCAACACTAAATTGGCCCTAGTGTGTGAATGTTGTCTTGTCTATCTGTGTTGGCCCTGTGATGAGGTGGCGACTTGTCCAGGGTGTACCCCGCCTTCCGCCCGAATGCAGCTGAGATAGGCTCCAGCACCCTCCACCACCCCAAAAGGGAAAAGCGGTAGAAAATGGATGGATGGAGTTCAAAAAACCAAAAAATGAACTGATTTGAGTTTTGATCTCTAAAAAGTAAAATGTGTTTTTTTCCTCCCATTACGTGATGCTTCATGTTTTAACTTAAAATCCTGATGCATTGCAATTAGGGCTGGGCGGAATATGGAATATACTCAAAATATTGCGGGTTTGTCTCTGTGTGATGTAGAAAATTACCATTTTGTGAGTATTCGAGTATACGTTCTCACGCGGTACAATTTATTTATCTTATTTTATTTTATTAATTTTAAAAAAAAAGGACCGTATCTTCACCATACCTGGTTGTCCAAATTAGGCAGAATAATGTGTTAATTCCACGACTGTATATATCGGTATGGGTTAATATCGGTATTGGTAAATAACCCTTGTGTAATGTTCATATTGTTGTTACTCAGCCAGCGTTTGTGGGTCTGATGGACCCGTTGCATTTTGTGTCTTTTAATGCCTCACAATCAAACACTTTTATGTTAAAATACTGAACATATGTTTATTGGGATAAGGTAAACATCTGTTCAGTATTTTAACGTAAAAGTGTTTGATTGTGAGGCATTAAAAGCCACAAAATGCAACGGGTCCATCAGACCCACAATCGCTGGCTGAGTAACAACAATTGAAACGTTGCACGGAAAATTTCTCTGCCAGTTTCTGCATCCCACGGGGATTCTTCTTTTGTGTTTCTGCGCCTGCGGTTCCCACACAAGGTTGCAACATTGTTTGTCAACACTGTCTGCTCTCATTTTCTCGCACATTTGACCCTCTGGTGTTCTGTGTACCTACACTCTGTCCTCCTCCTGTCTAGGCCTGCTGTGTGTGTGTGTGTGGTACACAGAACATCAATTTCCACACTTCTATTAGCCCCGGGTCCAGCGTACCCGGACATCTTATATGTAATAGAAATGTGTAGGGGGGGTGTATGGTGTGTGGTCATTAAATATGTATTCTGATATATGTTATTCACAGAAAATGAGCCAAAGTCAGTGAGTGTCAGTTTGAAAAATTAATTAATTGTATCATTTTTCTTTTAATAAAAAAATTAAAACGGGTCCCACAGACCCGAACACCACACAAGGGTTAAGAGTTGGACAATATTGGAATATCGGATATCGGCAAAGCCATTATCGGACATCCCTAATAAACAAGTGTACTTTATAACAATTAGGGAGGTTTGTGTCATGTTTGTCCTCCTACAGAAACCATATTAAAACAAAAAATATATTTTTTTCCATTTTTCATACATTTTTGAAAAAGCTCCATATAGCCACTAGGGCGGCGCTAAAGAGCCGCTTTGCCGACCCCCGGGTTAGACAGTCGAGTACGAGAGAGCATGGAAAAGCTAGCATGGTGGAAGCGCTTTTGATTAAATATTTTAATTAAAATTCATGTCATTTGAGCAGTTAGTATCAAGATGTATGTAGATTTGTTTGTTATTTTAATTTGCTCGGTCATCGAAGGCTGTCACACCCAAACATGCCACGAATTTAACTCGTCTTCGGGAGGATGGCGATTAAAAAAAATAAAATAAAAATACAAAAAGGTGCATCTGATGACATCTTTTAACAAAAATGAGTACTCATACTCACAGAGTAACATGTTTCGTGCGTGAGGACGAGCTTTGAGTAGTTGAACACAGTACATTGTTGGACAAAAAGCTGGAGGACGGTCTGATAGTCTGGGCTCATTGTTTACAACCTGCTGTGCGCATGCGCACTTTCAAGGGGAGTGCAAAATGCTGCGTTCATTATCAGTGGGATTTTTTACAATTCAGCGAATGGTGGCAAAGAAAGGCGCCGTTTTATGTTTATAGCAATATAGTGTAACCGAGGGTTTATAAATGTCGCCTATACTGTATGAAACTACAAAATAACAAACACAGAGGCTCCAGTTTTACACGAGGACCACTTTATTTACTTTCTTTCCAAAAACCTCCGCTCCACTACAACGTGTCATCACTTCTGCTCTTGGCGCCTTCAAAATAAGAGCTCAAGGCGTATAACAGGAACTTAACATCACAAAGAGGAAAGCCCATAAAAATAGGTTACAATAGTATTTCTACAATAATTAGCAGCATTACGTTCTCGTTTGAATTAATGTATGTTCCATTCAACACGCTAGCGCTGAAATCTATTTGGAGGACACGTTATTATTTGACCAACTTTTTTGGAAAACATGAAAGTGGTATCGTGCATTCCTGTCGTATACACAAGTAGCCGCGATAAAACATTTCCATTCCCAGTAAAGATGTTATTGCGTCAAACACCAAACTATTTTTAGGCCCGAAATAGAACCGAAAACATTAATCTTCAAGTGACAGTCGTGCTAACGTTAGTTAGCCTCTTAGCAGTATAACCGGTAACTGCCAGTTGGCCACTTTTAGTTACCATCTTGTGTTTTGAAATGACCGTTTTAAGCGTTATCGGTGTAAAACCATACGAGAGACAACATACAATGCAGTCATCATAATATATTAACTTTAACCAATTTTTTCCTACCTCCTCTCCTCTCCTCTTCTTTTCGCTTCTCTTTTTCTTCCCTCCCCGGCCACCGTAGCTGGGTGTTTTTACACCGCGACGTGTTTCAAAATACGGAGTGTACGGACCCGGGGTTGTCCGAACATAGTGCCTGAACAAAAATACCGTCGATGACGTGCTGCAGGAAAACATTGTCAACAGAGTGGGAAATGCACTTAGTACTTATTTTGATTATTGTTTCTCGTCCGTTTGTAAATGTTAAAATTTATGAATAAAAGTTAAAAAAAAAAAAAAAAAGTGGACCAAAGAATGCTAACGCAAAAAAAAAAAAAAAAAGTGGTAAATGCACTAAAAATTACGGAGCCCCTAAAGGGACATGGGGGAAATTTTATTTTTTATAATTTTTTTAGACATGTATCTCGTGCACACAAGAAACTTTTTATGAAATTATTTTAAAAAAAATTTAAAAAATTGTTTTTATTTTTTTATAATTTTTTAAAAAGAAACTTTCTCGTGCGCATGACAGTTTCTCTTGCGCACGAGATACATGTCTAAAAAAAAAAATTATACTTTTTTAAAAATAATTTTATAAAAAGTTTCTCGTGCGCACGAGAATGCTTCTCGTGCGCACGAGAAACTTTTTATAAAATTATTTAAAAAAAAAAAAAAGTATATATAGATATTTTTTTGACATGTTTAGACAGTTTCTCGTGTGCACGAGATACATGTCTAAAAAAAAATTATACTTTAAAAAAAAAAATTAAAATAATTTTATAAAAAGTTTCTCGTTTTTAGTCATGTATATTGTGCGCACAAGATAGTTTCTCGTGCGCACGAGATACATGTCTAAAAAAAATTTTTTTTAAATTAAATAATTATTAAAAAAAATTCCCCTATGTCCCTTTAGGGGCTCCGTAAAAAAGTATTAGAAATGTACTTTAAAATGCTTTCTACCGCTAACAACCAAAAAGCTATGAAAACTATGATGCTGAGCTCCACATTTTGATTAATTTACGGAACTTGTGTGAGCCTATGGCTTTACACCAGGGGTGTCAAACTCATTTTAGATGGGGGGCCACATGGGAGAAAAATAACTTAAAAAGATAACTTAAAAATAAAGACAACTTCAGATTGTTTTCTTTGTTTAAAAATTGAACGAGTACATTCTGAAAATGTACAAATCATATTGTTGTTGGTTTTTTTTACACTTACATGTTGCGGTTAATAGTATTCTACCTTTATTGGTCGTTATTTATACTTTCTGAATAAGTTGTGTGATAATGTTCATCCGTCAACTCATTTTCAAGAATGTTATTTATGTAGATTGCTCCTTTTCCTCGACTGGTGCACTAAATGGTAAATGATAAATGGGTTATACTTGTATAGCGCTTTTCTACCTTCAAGGTACTCAAAGTGCTTTGACACTATTTCCACATTTACCCATTCTCACACACATTCACACACTGATGGCGGGAGCTGCCATGCAAGGCGCTAACCAGCAGCCATCAGAGGCAAAGGGTGAAGTGTCTTGCCCAAGGACACAACGGACGTGACTAGGAAGGTAGAAGGTGGGAATTGAACCCCAGTAACCAGCAACACTCCGATTGCTGGCACAGCCACTCTACCAACTTCGCCACACCGTCCTAACATGTGGTTTATCTTTTTTTTTTTTGTACATATGTAGCATCATCTACAAAGATACAAAGAATTGCTATTGCGACATCTAATGGACACATTTAGAACAGCTGTTTCTTTCATTCCAAAATTTCGGCAAATTTTTAAACTTGGCAAACTCATCCCGCAGGGCCGGATAAAACCTGTTCGCGGGCCAGGGGTGTCAAACTCATTTTAGATGGGGGGCCACATGGGAGAAAAATAACTTAAAATAGACGAGCACATTCTGAAAATGTACAAATCGTAATGTGTTTTTCTACATTTACATGTTGCGGTTAATAGTATTCTACCTTTATTAGTCGTTATTTATACTTTCTTTGGTGTTAATTTTCAATCTATCAAGATAAAAAAATAATATAAAAATCAAATTACAGGATGTTATTTATGTAGTTTGATAATTTTCCTTCGACTGGTGCACTAACATGTGGTTTATATATATATTTTTTTACATATGTAGCATCATATACAAAGAATTGCTATTGTGACATCTAGTGGACACATTTAGAACAGCAGTTTCTTTCATTCAAAAATTTCGGCTTATTTTTATACCTAGCAAACTCATCACGCGGGCCGGGTAAAACCTGTTCGCGGGCCTGATCTGGCCCTCTGGCCTTATGTTTGAAACCTCTGCTTTACACATATATATATATTTTGCATTCTTCTTTTGTTGCTTTATTGAATTTACAACCCCCTGCCGCTGTTTAGTACTGTTTCTATACAAACCCCGTTTCCATATGAGTTGGGAAATTGTGTTGGATGTAAATATAAATGGAATACAATGATTTGCAAATCCTCTTCAACCCATATTCAGTTGAATGCACTACAAAGACAACATATTTGATGTTCAAACTCACAAACTATTTATTTTTTGGCAAATAATAATTAACTTAGAATTTCATGGCTGCAACACGTGCCAAAGTAGTTGGGAAAGGGCATGTTCACCACTGTGTTACATGGCCTTTCCTTTTAACAACACTCAATAAACGATTGGGAACTGAGGACACTAATTGTTGAAGCTTTGAAAGTGGAATTCTTTCCCATTCTTGTTTTATGTAGAGCTTCAGTCGTTCAACAGTCCGGGGGTCTCCGCTGTCGTATTTTACGCTTCATAATGCGCCACACATTTTCGATGGGAGACAGGTCTGGACCGCAGGCGGGCCAGGAAAGTACCCGCACTCTTTTTTTACGAAGCCACGCTGTTGTAACACGTGGCTTGGCATTGTCTTTCTGAAATAAGCAGGGGCGTCCATGAAAAAGACGGCGCTTAGATGGCAGCATATGTCGTTCCAAAACCTGTATGTACCTTTCAGCGTTAATGGTGCCTTCACAGATGTGTAAGTTACCCATGTCTTGGGCACTAATACACCCCCATACCATCACACATGCTGGCTTTTCAACTTTGTGTCGATAACAGTCTGGATGGTTCGCTTCCCCTTTGGTCCGGATGACACAATGATGAATATTTCCAAAAACAATTTGAAATGTGGACTCGTCAGACCACAGAACACATTTTCCACTTTGCATGAGTCCATCTTAGATGATCTCGGGCCCAGATAAGCCGGCGGCGTTTCTGGGTGTTGTTGATAAATGGCTTTCGCTTTGCATAGTAGAGCTTTAACTTGCACTTACAGATGTAGCGACCAACTGTAGTTACTGACAGTGGGTTTCTGAAGTGTTCCTGAGCCCATGCAGTGATATCCTTTAGAGATTGATGTCAGTTTTTGATACAGTGCCGTCTGAGGGATGGAAGGTCACGGTCATTCAATGTTGGTTTCCGGCCATGCCGCTTACGTGGAGTGATTTCTCCAGATTCTCTGAACCTTTTGATGATATTATGGAGCGTAGATGTTGAAATCCCTAAATTTCTTGCAATTGTACTTTGAGAAACGTTGTTCTTAAACTGTTTGACTATTTGCTCACACAGTTGTGAATGACTGAGCACTTTTTGGGAGCTGTTTTTATACCCAATCATGGCACCCACCTGTTCCCAATTAGCCTGCACACCTGTGGGATGTTCCAAATAAGTGTTTGATGAGCATTCCTCAACTTTATCAGTATTTATTGCCACCTTTCCCAACTACTTTGTCACGTGTTGCTGGCATCAAATTCTAAAGTTAATGATTATTTGCAAAAAAAAAAAAAGTTTATCAGTTTGAACATCAAATATGTTGTCTTTGTAGCATATTCAACTGAATATGGCTTGAAAATGATTTGCAAATCATTGTATTCCGTTTATATTTACATCTAACACAATTTCCCAACTCATATGGAAACAGGGTTTGTACATGTTTTGATCATTATTTTTTCTCCCGTTGCATATTATAAATAAAGGTTTACATAAAAATAAAAACTGGGAAATGCCCTACACATTTCAAACAAACAAGACATGCAGTAGAACATGGATGGATATTTTAACATCAGTCAATTTTAATCATAAGAAAGAAAAAGAAAAAGGAAACATGGCAATGCAAAGTTTCCACTTCGGAACGCAGATGAGCATAGTTGATGTTGTACAGGTTTTTAAAATTCCCTTTAATATTAGGCAAGAGCTGTGCAAAGCTGTTATAGGGTGTACACGCTCTGTAACAACTGTGTCAGAAATAACAATACATTTGACAGCTCTTTACACCATTAATGATTCATTTACTGATACAAGAAAATGTATATATATATATATATTAACCTCTGGAAATGATCAACTTATCCCAGTAGCTGTAATTAAACTAGAGAACACATTTAGAATTTGGTTACAGAAGTACCGTATTTTTCGGGCTATAAGTCGCAGTTTTTTTTCACAGTTTGGCCGGGGGTGCGACTTATACTCAGGAGCGACTTATGTGTGAAATGATTAACACATTAGTGTAAAATATCAAATAATATCATTGATATTATTCACGTAAGAGACTAGACGTATAAGATTTCATGGGATTTAGCGATTAGGAGTGACAGATTGTTTGGTAAACGTATAGCATGTTCTATATGTTATAGTTATTTGAATGACTCTTACCATAATATGTTACGTTAACATACCAGTTGGTTATTTATGCCTCATATAACGTACACTTATTCAGCCTGTTGTTCACTATTCTTTAGACATTTTAAATTGCCTTTCAAATGTCTATTCTTGGTGTTGGCTTTTATCAAATACATTTCCCCCCAAAAAATTTGACTTGTACTCCAGTGCGACTTATATATGTTTTTTTTCCTTCTTTATTGTGCATTTTCGGCCGGTGCGACTTATACTCCGAAAAATACGGTAGTCATTTTTCATCACCATAAACCACACTTAAATGAAAATGGATGTTTGTAAGTAGTAGTAACAATTTTGCATCAGGTTATTTGCGCTTTCGTTGTGTTGCTCAACTGGGGAGCTGTCAGTTCTTATGGCCCACTCATGCATATATATTTTTACATCTTGCACAAATTGGTACGCTCATTCAACCGGATACCCGTACAGTATGATAAAAGTTGCTTAAGGCTTTCCCCCACCAACAAATACCTGCAGTCCATGCTAGACAAGAAAATAAACCCAATACATAAACTGAGCCAGAGTTGGAAAACCTCTTGTTGCATGGTTACAATAAACCTGTGTTTTATATTAAAAAAAAGGCAACAAAAATGGTTAACGTGCACTAATGTCCTGTCACCAGCTGCTTACATGTTAGTTAAATCCTAGACCAGTGGTTCTTAACCTTGTTGGAGGTACCGAACCCCACCAGTTTCATATGCACATTCACCGAACCCTTCTTTAGTTAAAAATCAGATGGGTTTTTTTTCAAATTCAAGACAAAGTTATATGTTTTTGGTAACACTTTAGTATGGGGAACATATTCTAAGTAACAAATACTTAATTTAGAGTTTTTTGGACAGTGGGGGAACATATTCTAAGTAATAAAGACTTAATTTAGAGTTATTTGGACACTCTGGGAACATATTCTAAGTAATAAAGACTTAATTTAGAGTTATTTGGACACTCAGGGAACATAATCTAAGTAATAAAGACTTAATTTAGAGTTATTTGGACACTCTGGGAACATATTCTAAGTAATAAAGACTTAATTTAGAGTTATTTGGACACTCAGGGAACATATTCTAAGTAATAAAGACTTAATTTAGAGTTATTTGGACACTAGGGGAACATATTCTAAGTAATAAAGACTTAATTTAGAGTTATTTGGACACTCTGGGAACATATTCTAAGTAATAAAGACTTAATTTAGAGTTATTTGGACACTCTGGGAACATATTCTAAGTAATAAAGACTTAATTTAGAGTTATTTGGACACTAGGGGAACATATTCTAAGTAATAAAGACTTAATTTAGAGTTATTTGGACACTCAGGGAACATATTCTAAGTAATAAAGACTTAATTTAGAGTTATTTGGACACTCTGGGAACATATTCTAAGTAACAAAGACTTAATTTAGTTATTTGGACACTCGGGGAACATATTCTAAGTAACAAAAACTTAATTTAGAGTTATTTGGACACTAGGGGAACATATTCTAAGTAACAAAAACTTAATTTAGAGTTATTTGGACACTAGGGGAACATATTCTAAGTAATAAAGACTTAATTTAGAGTTATTTGGACACTCGGGGAACATATTCTAAGTAACAAAGACTTAATTTAGAGTTATTAGGACACTCGGGGAACATATTGTAAGTAACAAAGACTAAATTAAGAGTTATTTGGACACTAGGGGAACATATTCTAAGTAACAAAGACTTAATTTAGAGTTATTTGGACACTAGGGGAACATATTCTAAGTAACAAAGACTTAATTTAGAGTTATTTGGTTAGGGTTAGGGTCAGGTTTAGAGAGTTAGGGTTATAATAAGGCCATGCCGAATAAGGCATTAATAAGTACTTAATAATGACTAGTTAAGAGCCAATATGTTACTAATTTGCATGTTAATAAGCAACTAATTAATGGTGAATATGTTCCCCATACTAAAGTGTTACCACGTTTTTTTACTGGCGCACAAAATGAAGCGTGCATGAACATCACCTTGTTCAAACAACAAAACCAACACAGTGCATAAACTCACAACAAATTACACCCCTGCAAATCAGTCAGCTGTTGCCGTATCCGTAATACGCCGATAGGGAGAAGTTTGTATTTACACGATGAGTCGGGTGTGTCTCGACCTCCGCCGA
The DNA here is from genome assembly GCF_033978785.1 of Entelurus aequoreus. Lineage (NCBI taxonomy): Eukaryota > Metazoa > Chordata > Actinopteri > Syngnathiformes > Syngnathidae > Entelurus > Entelurus aequoreus. The sequence continues at coordinate 81,461,628 of NC_084736.1, forward strand.
ACCCCTGAGGCCGACTCACCGAACCCCTAGGGTTGCATCGAACCCAGGTTAAGAACCACTGGTCTAGAGTAATGGCATCTGCCATGTACAGGCAGAAATAAATGGAAGAACATTTGTTTACTTACATCTCCTTCAACATTGTCAGTCAAACAATGACACGGATTCCAAATAATGATAAGAATTTAAAGTGACACCATACCATTGCTGTATGTCATCAAGGTTCCTCTTGGCGCTAATCGTTGTTGTAATTCCTTAACTCCTAATAAATAAATAATTGGGACAACAAATATAAACAACCGTCAAATAATAGGGGGGGGGAATAAAGCTATGATATAAAGATTTACTCTAAAATAAATGAGAATGCCAAATGTTGGCAGAAATTGTTAACAAAGGAGATAATGGACCAAAGGGCTAAACATGGCTTTGTGGATAAAACTCCACTTGTCATCATAGCCTGAGAAAAGCCTCGCTCTCATCACTGCTGCCGTTCCACTTTATTATTTTCTACCGTCGTGTCGTTTGATGGCCGTGATGCGTCAGAGTCGTCGCTTTGAAGCCCCGGTTGAGCCAGTCCTTCGTCCGTATTTGGCCATGAGCTCATGGACTCGTGCACCGTGACCGTGTGCTCCTCCATCTGCTTTTGGAGGCTGTCCATCTCCTCCCTGACAACAAAAACACAAACAATCAAAAGCACATGTAGACTACAATTGGGAAAAGATGCCTTACGTTATTACATATGCAGGGTAATATAAATGAAGCACAAAGGCGTCTTACTTAAGCAGCCGTAAACAGTTGTGCAAGTTATTGAGGGGCTCCTTGTTGACCGAAGTGGAAGGTTTTAGTACTTATTATGATTTAGTACTTACTTAAGCAGCCGTAAACAGTTGTGCAAGTTATTGAGGGGCTCCTTGTTGACCGAAGTGGAAGGTTTTAGTACTTATTATGATTTAGTACTTACTTAAGCAGCCGTAAACAGTTGTGCAAGTTATTGAGGGGCTCCTTGTTGACCCAAGTGGAAGGTTTTAGTACTTACTATTATTTAGTACTTAAGCAGCCGTAAACAGTTGTGCAAGTTATTGAGGGGCTCCTTGTTGACCAAAGTGGAAGGTTTTTGTACTTATTATGATTTAGTACTTACTTAAGCAGCCGTAAACAGTTGTGCAAGTTATTGAGGGGCTCCTTGTTGACCGAAGTGGAAGGTTTTAGTACTTACTATTATTTAGTACTTAAGCAGCCGTAAACAGTTGTGCAAGTTATTGAGGGGCTCCTTGTTGACCGAAGTGGAAGGTTTTAGTACTTATTATGATTTAGTACTTACTTAAGCAGCCGTAAACAGTTGTGCAAGTTATTGAGGGGCTCCTTGTTGACCGAAGTGGAAGGTTTTAGTACTTATTATGATTTAGTACTTACTTAAGCAGCCGTAAACAGTTGTGCAAGTTATTGAGGGGCTCCTTGTTGACCGAAGTGGAAGGTTTTAGTACTTATTATGATTTAGTACCTACTTAAGCAGCCTTAAACAGTTGTGCAAGTTATTGAGGGGCTCCTTGTTGACCGAAGTGGAAGGTTTTAGTACCGGTACTTACTATTATTTAGTACTTACTTAAGCAGCCGTAAACAGTTGTGCAAGTTATTGAGGGGCTCCTTGTTGACCAAAGTGGAAGGTTTTAGTACTTATTATGATTTAGTACTTACTTAAGCAGCCGTAAACAGTTGTGCAAGTTATTGAGGGGCTCCTTGTTGACCGAAGTGGAAGGTTTTAGTACTTATTATGATTTAGTACTTACTTAAGCAGCCGTAAACAGTTGTGCAAGTTATTGAGGGGCTCCTTGTTGACCGAAGTGGAAGGTTTTAGTACTTATTATGATTTAGTACCTACTTAAGCAGCCTTAAACAGTTGTGCAAGTTATTGAGGGGCTCCTTGTTGACCGAAGTGGAAGGTTTTAGTACCGGTACTTACTATTATTTAGTACTTACTTAAGCAGCCGTAAACAGTTGTGCAAGTTATTGAGGGGCTCCTTGTTGACCAAAGTGGAAGGTTTTAGTACTTATTATGATTTAGTACTTACTTAAGCAGCCTTAAACAGTTGTGCAAGTTATTGAGGGGCTCCTTGTTGACCGAAGTGGAAGGTTTTAGTACTTATTATGATTTAGTACTTACTTAAGCAGCCGTAAACAGTTGTGCAAGTTATTGAGGGGTTCCTTGTTGACCGAAGTGGAAGGTTTTAGTACTTATTATGATTTAGTACCTACTTAAGCAGCCTTAAACAGTTGTGCAAGTTATTGAGGGGCTCCTTGTTGACCGAAGTGGAAGGTTTTAGTACCGGTACTTACTATTATTTAGTACTTACTTAAGCAGCCGTAAACAGTTGTGCAAGTTATTGAGGGGCTCCTTGTTGACCAAAGTGGAAGGTTTTAGTACTTATTATGATTTAGTACTTACTTAAGCAGCCGTAAACAGTTGTGCAAGTTATTGAGGGGCTCCTTGTTGACCGAAGTGGAAGGTTTTAGTACTTACTATTATTTAGTACTTAAGCAGCCGTAAACAGTTGTGCAAGTTATTGAGGGGCTCCTTGTTGACCGAAGTGGAAGGTTTTAGTACTTATTATGATTTAGTACTTACTTAAGCAGCCGTAAACAGTTGTGCAAGTTATTGAGGGGTTCCTTGTTGACCGAAGTGGAAGGTTTTAGTACTTATTATGATTTAGTACCTACTTAAGCAGCCTTAAACAGTTGTGCAAGTTATTGAGGGGCTCCTTGTTGACCGAAGTGGAAGGTTTCAGTACTTATTATGATTTAGTACTTACTTAAGCAGCCGTAAACAGTTGTGCAAGTTATTGAGGGGCTCCTTGTTGACCGAAGTGGAAGGTTTTAGTACTTATTATGATTTAGTACTTACTTAAGCAGCCGTAAACAGTTGTGCAAGTTATTGAGGGGTTCCTTGTTGACCGAAGTGGAAGGTTTTAGTACTTATTATGATTTAGTACCTACTTAAGCAGCCTTAAACAGTTGTGCAAGTTATTGAGGGGCTCCTTGTTGACCGAAGTGGAAGGTTTTAGTACCGGTACTTACTATTATTTAGTACTTACTTAAGCAGCCGTAAACAGTTGTGCAAGTTATTGAGGGGCTCCTTGTTGACCAAAGTGGAAGGTTTTAGTACTTATTATGATTTAGTACTTACTTAAGCAGCCGTAAACAGTTGTGCAAGTTATTGAGGGGCTCCTTGTTGACCGAAGTGGAAGGTTTTAGTACTTACTATTATTTAGTACTTAAGCAGCCGTAAACAGTTGTGCAAGTTATTGAGGGGCTCCTTGTTGACCGAAGTGGAAGGTTTTAGTACTTATTATGATTTAGTACTTACTTAAGCAGCCGTAAACAGTTGTGCAAGTTATTGAGGGGTTCCTTGTTGACCGAAGTGGAAGGTTTTAGTACTTATTATGATTTAGTACCTACTTAAGCAGCCTTAAACAGTTGTGCAAGTTATTGAGGGGCTCCTTGTTGACCGAAGTGGAAGGTTTTAGTACCGGTACTTACTATTATTTAGTACTTACTTAAGCAGCCGTAAACAGTTGTGCAAGTTATTGAGGGGCTCCTTGTTGACCAAAGTGGAAGGTTTTAGTACTTATTATGATTTAGTACTTACTTAAGCAGCCGTAAACAGTTGTGCAAGTTATTGAGGGGCTCCTTGTTGACCGAAGTGGAAGGTTTTAGTACTTACTATTATTTAGTACTTAAGCAGCCGTAAACAGTTGTGCAAGTTATTGAGGGGCTCCTTGTTGACCGAAGTGGAAGGTTTTAGTACTTATTATGATTTAGTACTTACTTAAGCAGCCGTAAACAGTTGTGCAAGTTATTGAGGGGTTCCTTGTTGACCGAAGTGGAAGGTTTTAGTACTTATTATGATTTAGTACCTACTTAAGCAGCCTTAAACAGTTGTGCAAGTTATTGAGGGGCTCCTTGTTGACCGAAGTGGAAGGTTTTAGTACCGGTACTTACTATTATTTAGTACTTAAGCAGCCGTAAACAGTTGTGCAAGTTATTGAGGGGCTCCTTGTTGACCGAAGTGGAAGGTTTCAGTACTTATTATGATTTAGTACTTACTTAAGCAGCCGTAAACAGTTGTGCAAGTTATTGAGGGGCTCCTTGTTGACCGAAGTGGAAGGTTTTAGTACTTATTATGATTTAGTACTTACTTAAGCAGCCGTAAACAGTTGTGCAAGTTATTGAGGGGCTCCTTGTTGACCGAAGTGGAAGGTTTTAGTACTTATTATGATTTAGTACTTACTTAAGCAGCCGTAAACAGTTGTGCAAGTTATTGAGGGGCTCCTTGTTGACCGAAGTGGAAGGTTTCAGTACTTACTATTATTTAGTACTTACTTAAGCAGCCGTAAACAGTTGTGCAAGTTATTAAGGGGCTCCTTGTTGACCGAAGTGGAAGGTTTTAGTACTTATTATGATTTAGTACTTACTTAAGCAGCCGTAAACAGTTGTGCAAGTTATTGAGGGGCTCCTTGTTGACCGAAGTGGAAGGTTTTAGTACTTATTATGATTTAGTACTTACTTAAGCAGCCGTAAACAGTTGTGCAAGTTATTGAGGGGCTCCTTGTTGACCGAAGTGGAAGGTTTCAGTACTTACTATTATTTAGTACTTACTTAAGCAGCCGTAAACAGTTGTGCAAGTTATTGAGGGGCTCCTTGTTGACCGAAGTGGAAGGTTTCAGTACTTACTATTATTTAGTACTTACTTAAGCAGCCGTAAACAGTTGTGCAAGTTATTGAGGGGCTCCTTGTTGACCGAAGTGGAAGGTTTTAGTACTTACTATTATTTAGTACTTACTTAAGCAGCCGTAAACAGTTGTGCAAGTTATTGAGGGGCTCCTTGTTGACCGAAGTGGAAGGTTTTAGTACTTACTATTATTTAGTACTTACTTAAGCAGCCGTAAACAGTTGTGCAAGTTATTGAGGGGCTCCTTGTTGACCCAAGTGGAAGGTTTTAGTACTTATTATGATTTAGTACTTACTTAAGCAGCCGTAAACAGTTGTGCAAGTTATTGAGGGGCTCCTTGTTGACCGAAGTGGAAGGTTTTAGTACTTATTATGATTTAGTACTTACTTAAGGAGCCGTAAACAGTTGTGCAAGTTATTGAGGGGCTCCTTGTTGACCGAAGTGGAAGGTTTTAGTACTTATTATTATTTAGTACTTACTTAAGCAGCCGTAAACAGTTGTGCAAGTTATTGAGGGGCTCCTTGTTGACCGAAGTGGAAGGTTTCAGCAGCTCGTCGAGCAGCGAGGCAGGCACTGGGCAGTCAGGGATCTTGACCGGCGTCACAGGACTGGATGGGTTGCCCTCACTTTTCACTTCCATCCGTTGCTGTTCCAACAATGACAAAATAGCACAGGCTATCTTAGACTTAGACATAAGCTTAGACAAACTTTAATGATCCACAAGGGAAATTGTTCCCCACAGTAGCTCAGTTACAAAGGCGTTCTTTAGCATACTGAAGGAATTGAATATGTGCTAACTAGTGTGACAAGTGCGGTAATGTCAAACTCAAGTGCTAAACACCAACAATAGTTTTTATTGCAATTACAGTATTTTATAGATTTTGTAATGAAGTTGAGCTGTATGTTAAATAGGGGTGCAACGGTACACAAAAATGTCGGTTCGGTACGTACCTCGGTTTAGAGGTCACGGTTCGGTTCATTTTCGGTACAGAAAGAAAACATCAAAATATAAATTTTTGGGTTATGTATTTCCCAAATTTGCAAAATCTTCCACCAAAAATATTTTTCTTAGTGGAATATTTGATGTGAAGTAATGGGAACCTTGGATAGGTCAATAATTCATAATAACATTGATTTTGATTCAATATTATGTTTTGAGCAATGACAGTTTGAAAGAAAGAAAAAACAGCTTTGTTTTATTAGTCAACATTGCAACTTTTTCTAAATTACATTTAACCTTTATGCTTTTTTATTTCACTTTTGTTATATTTTTGTTTATGGTTGGGGGCGTGGTTATTTACAGCTAGAATTCACCAACTCGAGTATTTCATATATATATATATATATATATATATATATATATATATATATATTTATTTACATATAAATAAAAGAAATACTTGAATTTCAGTGTTCCGGTGGCTATCCTTTAGATGGCAGTATTGTCCTGTTTAACTTCTCCGTTCATGATGAGTATATCATTTCGGCCACCGTGTTCAATGGAGAAGTCTGTTCTACAAAATGTACAGGCAACATACACCTTCCCCTTCGAACTGTCCTGGATGAACTGAAATTCTTGTTTCCATTCGTTTTGGAACTTGCAAGCGTATTTCCTCATCCTGCTCGTCGACGGCGTCGCCATGTCTGTAATTTCCTCGTTCTTCTGCTTCGTCTCCTTGTTGTGTGCGCAGTTGTGCACTCTACTCTCTAAAAATCCCTAGATGTTATGACGTCATTGGGCAGGCAAGCTGTTTATATTGTGGGAAAGCGGACGTGAGAACAGGCTGTCCCCACTCAGTCTCAGGTCCGCATTGAGCTGGAGGGGGCGTGGCCTCCAGCTCCGGCTGAATACCGGGAGTTTGTCGGGAGAAAATCTCTGCCGGAAGGTTGTCGGGAGAGGCGCTGAATACCGGGATTCTCCCGCTAAAAACGGGAGGGTTGGCAAGTTTGATTTTGACACCCCTGCTATAGATAATAAAAAATTAAATGTGATAAATCTATGGATAAAAAGCAGAGCCTGGCGACGCATGCGCGTTTATCATAACTCTCTCTCTCTCTCTGTCTCTGCCCCTCCCTCACCAATGCTGCTGCACGCACAATTTGTTTTGTTTTTAACCCCTTCTTAACCCTGAACGTACATTAAAAATACACGCAACCCTAACTCAAAATGCCGGACATTTGAGGCATTTAAGAAACTCCGCCCTGACAGCTCCGCAAAAGAGGACATGTCCGGTGAAAAGAGGACGTATGGTCAGTCTATCCTAGCCCGTTAGCTGCTAGCATGCCGTGTGTTGTGCCTCGGTGTGCATTGTTTACACAACGTACGGTACGCTACTTAATATGTCCGTGTGGAAACTCGTTCGGTACACCTCCGAACCGAACCGGAACCCCGTACCGAAACGGTTCAATACAAATACATGTACCGTTACACCCCTAGTGTTAAATACTGGAAATAAGTTCTTGAAAATAGTACTACCTTGGAGTATGCCACATTTTGCAAACCATTTGGTTTTTCGACAAAAAAATGTATCTCAAAGTTTGCCCCCGTTTTCATACAGTATGTCGCAGTTATTGTATGACTCGTTACGAAGTAGTCCGTTTGCCAAGGTATCGAGTGCCCAAACAAATCCCACGGACACGCCAGTCGTTGCGGTTCTTTTGTTTGAGTACGACTGCAAAATAAGAAATAAAGAAAGTTGCGAGTTCCAGCACTTCCATAAAGAAGGTGAGAAGCACTGTTGAATTCAAGAAAGAACAGTATAAAGGTGGCGTCTGCACGACGCTATGACTCTCCCTTCATCTCCCCAAGTCCCCGCAATCTTCGCCAACCAAAGTCTTCAATAAGGATTGAATACAAAGTCTCCCTACTAACCCACCAGTGCCTCCATGGAAATTTCCCCCTCTACCTTAAAGAACTACTCACCCCCAAATCCTCCACACGACACCTCCGATCCGGACAGGCTAACCTCCTCCAACCTCCGAGGACAAAGCTACGAACAATGGGAGACCGGGCTTTCTGCTCCGCCGCTCCCAGTCTGTGGAATGCTCTCCCTGACCACCTGAGGGCACCACAGACTGTGGATGCTTTTAAAAAAAGGCTTAAAAACCCTTCTTTTTAAAAAAGCCTTTTTTTTTTAGATATATGCCTACTAGTTTTTAGCTATTTGGCTGTTCTAGTTTTTATTTTTATTTATTTTTTATTATCTTTTTAATTGTTTTTTTTTTTTAATACACTGTAGCGCTTTGAGGTTGTTTACTTAATGTAAAGTGCTTTTTACGAAAAAAATCTATTATTATTATTAAAGGTAAAGGGTTCATATTTTGCAAAACTATAATAATTTTTTTTTTAAATGTGTTTTGTGTTACTATTTTTGGTTGTCTAAAACGGATTAATTGCATTCATAATTTTTTTTTACAATTCGTCTGACCTTTTGGAATGCATCACTAATGAAAAGCAAGGTAATGGGTAACACCTAACAACTAATTTGACTATAAGAGGCAACACAATAAAATAGTACCGTACGTCAAACAAATATTCATCCTTTTAAACAATGACACTAGTATAAATTAGGTTTAACCGGACTCAATCAAGGTCCGTCACACCAAGTGAGGAAATTGGATGCATCACCTTCCTCAGGCGGTTCTGTTTGAGGTCCTGCTTGAGTTGCTGGTTCTGTAGCAGGACAGTCTTCATGCTGTTCCTCAGCTCACCTACTTTTGCTTGCAGCATAAACTTGTCCTTCTGTGTGCCACTCAGCTCCTCCTGGACCGTCTCCAACTCAACCTTGATGCTCTGTGATCGGAGGGAACAAATAAGCCCATTTCACTTTCACGTTCTCCTGAAAATCCATACTTGCCTGCAAAGCCGTCTGCAGGCTGTCGAGCTCTCTGTGGTGGCACTGCTCCATCATCTCCAACTGCTGCTTCTGAGCCTCAATCTCCCTCTGCCTTTGTTCCACCTCCCACTTCAGGTCTTCAACCTGTGGAAGCAGTCAATGTTCGACATTATTTTATATGCATAAAAACTCCAAAACATTAACCTTCATGTTCTTCATTCAACCGTTAGGCAATACAATACGACGTCGACAAACCCAATCGAGTGTGGTAAGCACATAGAAGTTTATCACAACGCCTTACTTCTTGATTAGTGAGGGGCTGCCTTGACATCTCTTCGTCCAGTTGTTTCTGAAGGATCTGCAGCTGGGAATGGGCCTCGGTCAGCTCTTCTTGGAAACTGGAGATCTCCTGAGCGTGCTTCTCGTCCTGAGATCTGTGGATTGAGCACATGGTAAATAGGAAACGTTTAGAGATGTCCGATATTATCGGCAGATAAATGCTTTAAAATGTAATATCGGAAATTATAGGGAAGGCTATGCAGAAAACTGATGGCTACAAAGTAAACAAAAACAGAATGCTGGACGACAGCAAAGACTTACTGTGGAGGAAAGACGGCGTCCACAATGTACATCCGAACATGACATGACAATTAAGAGATGTCCGATAATATCGGACTGCCGATATTATCGGCTGATAAATGCTTTAAAATGTAATATCGGAAATTATCGGTATCGGTTTCAAAAAGTAAAATTTATGACTTTTTAAAACGACGCTGTACGGAGTGGTACACGGACGTAGGGAGAAGTACGGAGCGCCAATAAACCTTAAAGGCACTGCCTATGCGTGCCGGCCAAATCACATAATGTCTACGGCTTTTCACACACACACAAGTGAATGAAAGTCATACTTGGTCAACAGCCATACAGGTCACACTGAGGGTGACCGTATAAACAACTTTAACACTGTTACAAATATGTGCCACACTGTGAACCCACATCAAACAAGAATGACAAACACATTTCGGGAGAACATCCGCACCGTAACACAACATAGACACAACAGAACACATACCCAGAACCCCTTGCAGCACTAACTCTTCCGGGACGCTACAATATACACCCCCCCGCTACCTCCTGGTTGAGAAGGCCTGGCTCTCAGTCTCCGCTCTAAATTCATCCCAAAGGTGTTCTATCGGGTTCAGGTCAGGACTCTGTGTAGGCCAGTCAAGTTCATCCACACTAGACTCTGTCATCCATGTCTTTATTGACCTTGCTTTGTGCACAGTCATGTTGGAAGAGGAAGGGGCCCGCTCAAAACTATTCCCACAAGGTTGGGAGCATGGAATTGTCCAAAATGTTTTGGTATTGTTGGAAGCAGATCAGAATCATATCCATATTTAAGTGTTACTTCTTTCTAAAAACTCCTATAGTCATATTTACATCAGCTAATGTCTCGTGTGGTACAAAGTGCTTGGATTCGAGTGTCCTTGGTTAAAGTCAGAGCGCTGTCTTTATTGAGACTGCCATTACATTCCTAAGATAAGGAGCACAGCTAGACTGGGGAAACAGCAGGTGGGGGGGGGGGGGGACAGGAGAAGGAGGAAGTAGACAGGAGTTCCGGGGTTTTGGTAGACCGATCTGGACCGGGCTAGGGAACGCTTGGGTGCTGGGTTGGTCTCAGGTTTGTCCTCTAAGCTTTGAGAATAAACTACAAAATACCAACTATTGCCTGGAGATTGAATATAAACATCAGTGTATTGCCATAAAAAGAATCTGGGAGAGACTAGCAATTTGAATTCCCCATTGGAGGAATGCTGGTCAACGCAACAGTATCCTGGAGCATTCAAAGTTGCTTTCACTGGAACTAAGGGGCCAAGCCCAACTCCTGAAAAACAATCCCACACCATAATTCCTCCTCCACCAAATGTCACACTCGGCACAATGCAGTCCGAAATGTAGCGTTCTCCTGGCAACTTCCAAACCCAGACTGGTCCATCAGATTGCCAGATGGAAAAGCGTGATTCATCAGTCCAGAGAAGGTGTCTCCACTGCTCTAGAGTCCAGTGGCGACGTGCTTTACACCACTGCATCCCACGCTTTGCATTGGACTTGGCGATGTATGGCTTAGATGCAGCTGCACGGCCATGGAAACCCATTCCATGAAGCTCTCTGCGTACTGTACGTGGGCTAATTGGAAGGTCACATGAAGTTTGGAGCTCTGTAGCAACTGACTGTGCAGAAAGTCCTTGCACTATGCTGACCCCTCTCTGTCAGTTTACGTGGCCTACCACTTGGTGGCTGAGTTGCTGTTGTTCCGAAAATCTTCCTTTTTCTTATAATAAAGAAAACAGTTGACATTGGAATATTTAGGAGCGAGGGAATTTCACGACTGGATTTGTTGCACAGGTGCCATCCTATGACAGTTCCACGCTGGAAATCACTGAAAGCGGCCCATTCTTTCACTAATATTTGTAGAAACAGTCTCCATGCCTAAGTGCTTGATTTTTTATACACCTGTGATTAGGACACCTGATTCTGACCATTTGGATGGGTGGCCAAATACTTTTGCCAATATAGTGTATGTGCTTACTGTAGTTTTTGAGCTTCTTGTTGCAGAGCTTTGACCAAGTCCTCTTTGGCCAGCAGGTCTTTCTTGATCTCTGACAGCTCCAACATGGCAGCTCTGTAGTGTCTCCTATTGTGGGCTGCTTCAGCTTTTGCTGCCGATACCTGGAAGACGCATTACATCGTTACAACCTAAAAGCAAAAACTTGCTAAAACACAACAGCTGTTTTAAATAAACCCATAAGACTCCATTCTTTGTGATTGGTTATTTAAAAAACTAAAAGTTAGTGGAAAAAAAATATAAAACTGTTGGACCAAGAGCTCCTACCTGTTCTTTAAGATCTTTGACTTTGGTTTTCTCTTTTTCCAAGGCAAACTGTAGAGTTTGCACAACCTGTTTCATTTGTTGATCCTCCTCCTCTTTGCGTTTAAGAACAGCTTGAACCTGAAAGTTGGTCCGGACAAAAACAACGTGGATGAGTAAAAGGTAATAAACTCAAGTGTTTGCCATACATTAAAATGTGGACTGCCACAAATACATTTGGCACTACCTGTTAAACGGGTCATATTATGATTTATTTTTTTTACATTCAAAACACATCCTTGTGGTCTAAATAACATGTAATGGCGGTTCTTTGGTCAACATTTTGCATATATTATGTGCAACATTAAGTTGCTTCCTGACCGTCTCTTCAGAGTGTGCCGTTTTGTGGGCGGGTCTTATTTATGTGCCTCCACTCCAACTGCGTCTTATCCACGCCCACTTTGCTGTTGTTTTCAGCGCTTCCATAGTACTAACTATACGCTACTTTGTATTAGAAATGGCAACAGCGTAGGATGCATGTCCATGCACGACCAAGTCTGCCCCACAACAGGAAAATAGCGGGAAAAAAGGGAGCTTATTGATCACAAGGCGGACTACAATGGCGGGCGCGCGCAAGGCACTCTGGGTACATTTATGCCATAAAATTGATAATTCGCTGACATTATACTGGAACAAAACGTCGCACTTGTAGCAAATTTCAAACGACTCGTTTGGCTGAAATGGAAGGCAATATTGCTTTTTAAATATCTCCGGAATGCCTCCACGGTTTGATTAAAAATTTCCGGGATTCATACAGATCCCAAACACACAACAGCAGGTACCGATAGGTCAGAAAAGTCGGGTTTGCATAATAAGGCCCCTTGAACGCCCTTGCTCATAACAACATTATAATGGGACTGTCCCTAAATGCAGCTTGTTTTCACAACTTTGCATCAAAACGCTGGTTGTTAATACACCTCTGACATGCCTGGTCTGCCAGAGAATAAGAAAGTGTAGCAGGAGAGATCAGTGTTGCTAATATAGAAAATTATTTTTTATATTTAGCGAGTACTCAGACCTAGATCTAGATTCTCTTTCAAAAAGCAACTTGCGACCATTCTAGCAACTTTTCCTTGTGTTATCGAAGACTACCGTAACAAAAGCACATATCGCTCATCCCCAGAAGTAGTGGGTAAAGCTATGCCCTCCTCCCCCATCTAAAAGCCCTCACACTTGTCTCTGTCTTGCTTATGACATTAAAAAAAACATAAAAAATTACAGAAGAAAGTTTATTTGTATTTCTAAATATTTTTTGTTTACTTTTCATCCCTCCCTCAATGTCCATAAAAACTACATGCACATGTGTAATTGCCTATTATGAAAATTAAACGCTGACATAATGTACCCTACCCCAAATAGATTGCAATCCTGTGGTAAACACTGAAACCCTAGATGAAAATTATGTTCAGGGTTTAGACAAGACTGTTTTACAAGTAGCACAACCAATTCTTAAATTTGGTAAAACACGTTTCAGTTTCTCTTTCACCTGCAAGTTTAGCTGTACAAGATCAGCCTCTCGCTTCGCTAGAGCAAATTCTAGAATATTGGCATGCTCCCGCAGTGCAGTGTGGGACTGTGTCAGTCCAGCCAATTTTCCCTTTTCATGTTCCAACTCAAGTGCGAGCTTCTTGTTGGCATCTTCTAGTTTTCGGATGCGCTTCTTGAAGCATCGTGACTCTTGAAGCTTTGACAAAATGAAATACATGATTATATGTTAACATTAAATAATACAAATATGGAAATATACAGCCCACAGCTGGGAGTAAGAAAATATCTGATGGCTCACTTCGTCTTCCAGCTCCAGGACCTTCTCCTGATACTCCTCTAACTCTGTGGATGTAAGGGTAATGACTTCCTGGAGTTCCTTTTCTAACATTGCCTTGCTGTTAGTCACAGCACGCAGCTCAGCCTGAAGAGCTGCAATCTTCTCCTGAGTGACAAATAAAGCAAGTTGTTTTGAAAAGAAACAAAAAAAGAACATTTTATATTAATATGAATGGTGCAAAATTTCCGACAATGTGTCTAATTGTTGCCTTAGGTTTTATAACCAGTTGGGGTTAAATACAAGTAAAAAATAATCTCAAAAGATCCAGTGGGTTAAGACTAGTTGAGTTCTGATTTATACCTGGAGGACCTGGTTGTTTCCTTCATCGGACACCTGGGCTTTGAGCTTGACCAGCTCAGCCTCGGTAATCTCCTTGTCAGTCAGGGCCTCTTGGAGTCTCCGACTCAGTATTCCCACAGCATTCTCATAGGCCTTGTGTTTGGCCTTCACCTCCTTCTGAGCACTGGTCAAATCTGTCCCCAGCCGCTTCATACGCACTTTCTGTTCTGAGATGGCTCTGTTTTAAGCAAACGATAAAAACGGTAGAAATCCATCATTCAATTCGACAAAATTGCTTGCTGAAAACCCATCGGTTTTCTTTGGCATTCAATCAGTATAAGCACACTGCAAAAACTGAAATCTAAGTAAGAGTGAATATCTCAAATAAGGGTGATATTTGCTTATTTTCTGTCTGATAAGATAATTCTTCTCACTAAGGAGATTTTATGTTAGAGTGTTTTACTTGTTTTAAGGGTTTTGGTCCTAAATGATCTCAGTAAGATATTACAGCTTGTTGCTGAGATTTGATGACCTATATTGAGTAAAACATGCTTGAAACTAGAATATCAACTGTTGCAAAGCTGTGTCATCAACACTCACAAGTATAAAACTACTTTTTTAAAGTAATCATTTCTTATTTCCAGCATGAAAAAAAAAATCATGACTTTGACACAATTGTGTCTCATAATTAAAACAGATGACAGCCAAATGGATTTTGCTGTTTTATTTTCAATGAAACAATAGAAAATAGGTACTCATATAGTAGTACAGTTGGCACAGTACAGTAAACTGACAGTTAATATTTAAACATTTCACATTTCAAACAATTTTGAACAGAAATAGTTCATGCACATTCAGAAAAATTCCTCAAAATTACAAGAAAAATGTTTTGGGCCAGGGGCCGGGCTGTATATATGCGCACTAATTGACTGAAAGAGCACGCACTTGGCGCGATGATGTCATGTTATCCATGAAAAAATGCATTTTCAGACAATATGATTTGCCTGAGCGGCTAGGAGACCCCGAGAGTAACAAGCGCTTGCCTTGTTGCCTTTCCATTAAGAACAATAAATTAGTTTTTAGTATAAGTTTGCTGGTTTCAAGAAATGTAATGCCGAGCGCATATCATTATGTCAAGATAATGGCACTAGCATTTACTTCATTTAAGAATATTTTTCAACATATTGAGCAAAAAGGTCTTTTTTTTTCTACCAAGAAAAGTGCACTTGTTATTGGTGAGAATATACTTATTTTAAGCTATTTTTGGGTTCATTGAAGTTAGCTAATTTTACTTGTTTTGGAAAGTCTTGACAAGCCAAATTTTCTTGTTCTATTGGCAGATAATTTTGCTTAGTTCAGATAAAATACCCCTCATTTTTGTATTTTTTTTCTTGTTTTTGAACACTGACTTTTTGCAGTGCAAGCATGTTGGTTTTCATCTTGTATTATACCTCAACAGTTTTTAGTCCAAATCTACTGTTTATTTATTACTGTGTATTGTATTATTCAGTTTTATTATTTTTACTGCTTTTATTGTCTCATATGTAGCACTTTGGTTGTTTTAAATGTGCTATACATACATATCTGCATATATATATATATATATATATATATATATATATATATATATATATATATATATATATATATATATATATATATATATATATATATACAGATATATATATGCAGACATGTTTTTTACAGAATCATTTCAATGTGCTCAGTGTACAACATAAGTTATCAATATTGAACTGAGATTGTCCGGCTCATAGGCTCAGACACAATATTAGCAATGAAATGATGTCACATTAGATATTAACCATGTTCCAAATAAATCAATTGTCATCCTTTCACATTTAACAAAGATTTATGATACACAAAACTCACTTTTTGGCTTCTGCTTCCATTTTCTCCACATGTTTTCTCAGAACATCATTCTCTTCTGTCACGGCCACAAGCTGACGCTGATCAAACTGTAAAGACTGAGAAGGAAAATATCAATACTTTGGCTCCCATACATTATTTACTTGTGGCAGCTCGCCGACAATACATTTGACTGCCACAACTAGATTTGGAACACAGTATAATGAGACTATCTGTGAATGTTGTTACAACTTCGTACAGTAGATTATATTGTAAGTCTGCTTCTTAAGACAAATAATAATAAGATGTAGCAGAAGCAGAGATCAGTGTTGCCAACTTAGCAAATATATTAGTTAGCAAGTATACAGATCCCTCTAATTTGTCTTTTTCAAGAAAAGTGGCTTGCGAAAATTTTTTGTGACAATTTCTGGGATTCTAACATTAAAGTTTGAAGTTCTCTTCTCAACGACCAGCTGTTCGTGCCACCCCCCATCTAAAAGCCCTCACAGGCTTGTGACGTGAAAAACACACGAAAATAAGTGGATAAAGAAAGTTAAATCTAAACATATTTGTATTGCTTTACTTGTTCTAAAGATAAAAGTTCAAGTCCTTTTACCAACCGAGAGAGAAGAGAAAAAAACAAAAACTGCTAATATTTGTTGCTTTGGTTAAACTCCAAGGCTCACTCGCACACTTTTATAGGATAACAGCCCATCCGTTGGTCTTAGGAACCAAAGACTCTTGGTGCAAATCCAAGCAGAAGTTATGCACTCCACTTCCCTAATTTTATCATCCACCCTTTTGATAATTTTCACTTTTCTTATTACTCCAGTCCTAACCACCTTTTCCTCAAGCCCGCTTCCCCCAAACTGGTCATCAACGTATGTTAAATCTGCAGTCAAAATGTCATTCTTTACTAGCCTTATCCCTCTTTGTATCTTTTTTAATGATGATTTCCACGCACCTAGCCCAAGAAGGAAATGCACACAAAATAACTAACGAGAAAACCCACCATAAAACTTAAGCGTTAACCCCACACTGGATTGTTAAATAAGAAAGACTAAAAGGAGAAGAAGGAACTCGGCCAATACTTTTAAGCCTCGCCTGTTTACCCAAAACATCGCCTCTTGAACAACCAAAATAAGAGGTCCTGCCTGCCCTGTGACTATGAGTTTAACGGCCGCAGTATTCTAACTGTGCGAAGGTAGCGCAATCACTTGTCTTTTAAATGAAGACCTGTATGAATGACCTAATTGTCCATGTGAGTAAAAACTCACATGGACAATTATGCAAATTAGAAAACGGCGTCATCTACCCCCCTCAACCATCCTGTGAGAAACAATGCAATATTTACTAGGGGTGTAACGGTACACAAAAGTTTCGGTTCGGTACGTACCTCGGTTTAGAGGTCACGGTTCGGTTCATTTTCGGTACAGTAAGAAAACAAAATATACATTTTTGGGTTATTTATTTACCAAATTTGCAAAATCTTCCACCAAAAATATTTTTCTAAGTGGAATATTTGATGTGAAGTAATCAGAACCTTGGATAGGTCAATAATTCATAATAACATTGATTTTGATTCAATATTATGTTTTGAGCAATGACAGTTTGAAAGAAAAAAAACCCAGCTTTGTTTTATTAGTCAAAATTGCAACTTTTTCTAAATTACATTTCACCTTTAAGCTTTTTTATTTCACTTTTGTTATGTTTTTGTTTATTTTAATTGTATTTATCGAATGTGCCGTGGGCCTTTAAAACATTAGCTGTTTGACACCCCAGCTATAGATAATAAAAAATGAAATGTGATAAATCTATGGATAAAAAGCAGAGCCTGGCGACGCATGCGCGTTTATCATAACTCTCTCTCTCTCTCTGTCTCTGCCCCTCCCTCACCAATGCTGCTGCGCGCTCAATTTGTTTTGTTTTTAACCCCTTCTTAACCCTGAACGTACATTGAAAATACACGCAACCCTAACTCAAAATGCCGGACATTTGAGGCATTTAAGAAACTCCGCCCTGACAGCTCCGCAAAAGAGGACGTATGGTCAGTCTATCGTAGCCCGTTAGCTGCTAGCATGCCGTGTGTTGTGCATCGGTGTGCATTGTTTACACAACGTACGTTACGCTACTTAATATGTCCGTGTGGAAACTAGTTCGGTACACCTCCGAACCGAACCGGAACCCCCGTACCGAAACGGTTCGATACAAATACACGTACCGTTACACCCCTAATATTTACATCGTCAGCACTGATTTGACAAATAACAGAGACATTGCAGGACTTCTACTTTAATTTACCTGGATCTGCGTTTCAAGCTGGTCTCGTTCGCGCTGAACGTCTTGCAAATGCAGTTCCATGTTATTCATATTGTCGTGGACTCTGAGCACCTCTTTCTGCAGCCGGGCGTGCTCCAGCTCGGCGGTCTGCTTCTCCCCCTGAACATCCAGCGCTGCCTGTTTTAGGTCCTGCACTTCAGCCAGAAGACGCTTTTTAGTAGACTTGAGCTCAGTGATTAATTGTTCTTTGGAGCTGGCATCTCGACGGTAGGCTTCCACCATCACCTGTGAAAAAGACTTACGAGTTAGAATTTCTTATTAACAAGATGCACTTCATCAGGATTACTTCCACATTCATGCTGGATTAGAAAAACATTCGTTTGTGGCCTCCAATCATTTGTAAATGCCATGCATTAAAAAAAATGGCTTGGATAAAGTGAAGCCTTACAATTTATGTGGAAAAAAGTCCCACTTTATAAATCTTTTCATTGCAAACTGAGCAGCATCTACCATTTCTCAATCCAGTGACGTGGATCAACCAGCACTCTATTCTTAACTGTTGACAGCCATTTGGTTGGACAATGCATCCTCCCACGACAGAATCAACATTGGCCAGCTGGGAAATTCTGACAGAAATATTATGTGAAGGGAAAAATTGCACTTCCCGACAGCTTCTGCTAACTTTACCAAGACATTGTTATCTGTAGATAAATAAAGTGCCGGAGGCAGTTAGGCTCTCCATTTTACCGCTCAGAGATGGAGGAGGACTAAATGAGAAAGTCGGTCATGCATATATGCATAATTCAAAAGTTGTCAGTGTCGTAATTCAGATGTATTACCTTTTGTTGTGTGAACTGTTCCTTCAATTTGTGAGCGTGTTTCTTCAGAGAACTATTCTCCTGCCTTAGCGTTTCAATCTATACCAAAAAAACACATCATTTATTTAGATTTAATCAAACACAGTAACAGTAATAAAAACTGACTAAATAACTCTATTAAACACATTTTATAGGGAAATTAACTATGTTATACCAATTTCTAATTCTACTGGTCAGTTATGCACTATTTAATTCTGTGAGGCACAGCTGCCATTTGTTTCGCACCTGATTGGCTTTGACCTGGATTTCCTGTTTGAGCTGATCCAAGACATCCGAGGCCACCAGAACTTCCTCTCCTAGTCTTTCAGCACTGTCATCAAGTTGGCTCTTGTCGGCTCTGGCTGCTTGTAGTGCTACCTCTAGAACAATCTTCTCATTCTGTAGGTACTGGATGTTGTCATCCTTGATATTGCTTTCTGCTTGCAGCTCGGCCAGCTGGCCTTCCAGCTCTAGGTACCGGGCCTCGAGCTGGTTGATTGACTGTTCTTTGGTATGCAAGTTCTCCTGAGTGGTAGTCAGCTGGCGCATCAGCTCCAGATGTTCTTTCTGCAGGGAGTGCAGCTGCACGTCCTTCTGAGAAAGGTTCAACTTCATCTAGAGTACACATAAAATAATAAACATCAGTCAGCACCTATGTTTACCAACAAGACGTTTGTCATAGAAAATGGATAGATGGATTAGCTCAGTGTTTTTCAACCACTAGTGTACCGTGAGATATTGCCTGGTGTGCCGTGGGGGATTATGTAATTTCACCTAATTGGGTTAAAAATATTTTTTGCAAACCAGTAATTATAATCCGCAAATGTCTAGAGCGCGGCATATCCGTAGGTGGCAGCCAGTAGCTAATTGCTTTGTAGATGTCGGGACCATGGTTTGTCGTGTTTCACAATAAACAAAAGGCGAGTGCCGCTAAGAAAAGGCATTGAAGCTCAGGGATGGCTATGCTAAACGAAGCTAAAACTGAACTGGCTGCAAAGTAAACAAAAACAGAATGCTGGACGACAGCAAAGACTTACAGCGTGTGGAGCAGCAGACGGCGTCCACAAAGTGCATCCGTAAATGACATGACAATCAACAACAAAATAGGAGCGCAATACAAGAACTAAAACACTACACACAGGAAAACACCAACAACCTCAAAATAAGTCATGGCGTGATGTTTTGAATTCATATCCAACAATTGTGAGAACTACTTTTTATATTGGCTGCTGAGTTTCATTTTTCAATGATTTATGCTGGTGGTGTGCCTCCGGATTTTTTCAACTAAAAAAAATATGCCTTGGCTCAGAAAAGGTTGAAAAACACTGGATTAGTGAAATGAATTATGTTTATATAGCGCTTTTCTCGAGTGACAAAGGGCTTTTACATTGTACATATACTGTAAAATTGTCGTCATGTGCGTACATGGTAATTGTTATATTTTGTATATATGATATAGACATTATATAATATATCAGTATATATAATATACTGTACATATATTATGTAAATATTATGTATATATGTTATATTTTATATCGCTATATTTAGTCAATTTTTACCTGCATTGTCCTTTCCATCCTTACACTGTCCATCATTGTAACTGAGCTACTGTGTGGAACAATTTCCCTTGTGGATCATTAAAGTTTGTCTAAGTCCAAGTCTAAAACCCAATATCTAAGTTACATTTAAACCAGTGTGGGTGGCACTGGGAGCAGGTGGGTAAAGTGTCTTGCCCAAGGACACAACGGCAGTGACTAGGATGGCAGAAGCGGGGACGAACCTGGAACCCTCAAGTTGCTGGCACAGCCACTCTACCAACCGAGCTATACCGTCCATTAGCTGATTAGACTTGTGCTATTTGCACAAAAGTTAAATACACTAAAATGCTCTTCAAATGACAACAAAGAAAAATCACCACCTGCTCCAGTTCCATTTCCAAGTGGCTGGCTGTGTTGGCCAGTTTTATTAAGCGCTCTCGTTCTTCCTCAAAGTCTTCCAGTTTGTGCTGCAGGTCATCTTCTACCATGATCTTCGCATCCTGGATCTGCTTATAAGCGGCTTCCTGGGTCATCATGTCTGCCTACAGGATTAATAGCAGAAGGTCCGTATCAAATAATATGCCTACTAAGTAAAGACAGATCGATATAAAAATGCTACAGTATTCACAATATACCGTTTATATTTTTGTCATCCACCTGTCTCTGCTCTCCATGTCAACAAACAGACGTGCATAAAGAAATAAAGGAATGTTCAACAATGTACCTCAATGCTTTGCAGATGAACAGCAATACGCTCTTTTTCTTTGATAGAGCGGTGTTGGGTCTCAGAGAGTTGGTGGGACAGAGTCACATTCTCTAGCTTCAGATGCTCAAGAACACCATTCTGGGTCATTTTTCCTGCCTGGGGAGGAAAAGTTGTATACACATATTTATGTTTGCATGTATGCTGAACAAAGAAATGTCCATCTTACCTGCATGTTTGCCATTTCACTTTGCAATCGCACTCGAGCTTCCTGAGCCAGGCCGAGCTGCTGCTGGTACCACTGCCTGACCTGCTGGAGTGAGTCGATCTCTGCCTGGGAGGTTTTCAGACGGCTCTGAAGCGTGCTGCGCTCCAGCTGGACCTGTTGAAGCTGGTTCTGAAGGCCACCCATCTGCAGTCGCATATCCTGCACTACAAAATTGAACACGGACAAAGCAACATGAATTACAATCGGTGCTTTTGGCTGCAATTTTAAACGGTGGCAGACAAAATGAAAAAGTACTGTACATTTGCACATAAAGTAAGCTGAGGGCCGGCTCTCTGATAATGCCATCTATACATCCATTTTGTATGACTTTTCCTGTTCAGGGTCGCAGTGAGCAGGGACCTAACCCGGCTGAATGGAACTTGGACTAGACATCAATCAATCAAAGAGCACATACAAAGACAGACAACCCTGAGGATGCCATAGACCAGGGGTAACCAACGCGGTGCCCACGGGCACCAGGTAGCCCGTAAGGACCAGATGAGTAGCCCGCTGGCCTGTTCTAAAAATAGCTCAAATAGCAGCACTTACCAGTGAGCTGCCTCTATTTTTTAAATTTGATTTATTTACTAGCAAGCTGGTCTCGCTTTGCCCAACATTTTTACTTCTAAGAGAGACAAAACTCAAATAGAATTTGAAAATCCAAGAAAATATTTTAAAGACTTGGTCTTCACTTGTTTAAATAAATTCATACATTTTTTTACTTTGCTTCTTATAACTTTCAGAAAGACAATTTTAGAGAAAAAATACAACCTTAAAAATTATTTTAGGATTTTTAAACACATATACCTTTTTACCTTTTCAATTCCTTCCTCTTCTTTCCTGACAATTTAAATCAATGTTCAAGTAATTTTTTTTATTATTATTGTAAAGAATAATAAATACATTTTAATTTAATTCTTCAATTTAGCTTCTGTTTTTTCGACGAAGAATATTTGTGAAATATTTCTTCAAACTTATTATGATTAAAATTCAAAAAAAATATTCTGGCAAATCTAGAAAATCTGTAGAATCAAATTTAAATCTTATTTCAATGTATTTTGAATTTCTTTTAAAAATTTTGTTCTGGAAAATCTAGAAGAAATAATGATTTGTTAGAAATATAGCTTTGTCCAATTTGTTATATATTCTAACAAAGTGCAGATTGGATTTTAACCTATTTAAAACATGTCATCAAAATTCTAAAATTAATCTTAATCAGGAAAAATTACTAATGATGTTCCATAAATTCTTTTTTTAATTTTTTCAAAAAGATTCGAATTAGCTAGTTTTTGTCTTCTTTTTTTCGGTTGAATTTTGAATTTTAAAGAGTCGAAATTGAAGATAAACTTTGTTTCAAAATTTAATTGTCATTTTTTTTCGTGTTTTCTGCTCTTTTAAACCGTTCAATTAAGTGTAAATATCATTAATTATTAATAATAACATAGAGTTAAAGTTAAATTGAGCAAATTGGCTATTTCTAGCAATTTATTTAAGTGTGTATCAAACTGGTAGCCCTTCGCATTAATCAGTACCCAAGAAGTAGCTCTTGGTTTCATAACGGTTGGTGACCCCTGCCATAGACCATAAGGTCTATTGAAATTTGGATCACCTCAAATCATGTATATGAAACTTTAACATTAATTCACAGCAGTAGAGCAGAAGAACAAACCGTTTTAATGAATAGCTGGACAGAATAATAGCTAAAAACTAGGTATTGAGTTCTCATGATGCTCCCTAACGTTAATAAGATGGTTTTAATTGGTGATATCATTCTCTCTGCATAAATAAGGTGCACCGCAGTGCTTTAAAGTCAGCAATGATGCTGCACAACCCACTAAAACCCAATAATACTTAAAGACAATCTCAATGAATCACATTCGTTGTGAAAAAGATGTCAACTGTATATATAGTAAGTGGTCATAATTGTTTTTACTCTTAGTAGACTGTTGTCTCACCTGTACTGTCCCTTGATATGAGAGCGGTTTGCATTTCCTCCACCTTCCCCATCAGCCTGTTGTACTGGTCTTCAGCTACCTTCAGGTCATTGCTCAAGGATGCCAGACCAGCATTTTTGTTCTCCAAATTGCCCTGGAGCTCCACCATTGCCTTCTCTAGCTGGCTGCAGTTCTGCCGCAGTGTGCCCACTTCCGTATTAAGGACATTCTGCTTTTCCTGGCTAACGTGAGCCTCCGTCTTCTGAGCATGCAATTGAGCATTCACTGTAGCCAGTTGGGCCTGGAGCTCCGTCTTCTCCTTGAGAGTCTAGTGGACAGAACAAGATCATCAGAATTGACCTCCAAATTATTTAAGTATGGCTCTCAACAACAACCAAAAGCGCTTATATATATATATATATATATATATATATAGGTATTTGTATTGAGTAGGGGTGTAACGGTACGTGTATTTGTATTGAACCGTTTCGGTACGGGGGTTTCGGTTTGGTTCGGAGGTGTACCGAACGAGTTTCCACACGAACATATTAAGTAGCCGCCTCCGCTTCCTTCTGCCTCTGTCTCTGTCAGTCCTCTACACAGCACCCAGAATTGTCCCACCCACACAACCATCTGATTGGTTACAAACAGAGTGGTAACAGCCAATCAGCAGTGCATATTCAGAGCGCATGTAGTCAGTGCTTAGCAGGTAAGCATCAGGCAGCGGACTCTCCCCAAATGATAATAAACACCTCCCAGTCAACTACTAGTAACATCACTATGAGCCCGTTGACCTTCTAGAAATATAAAAGGCAGTTCAGCTCGCTCGCAGTCCTGCTTTTAGCGTAACGTTAGCTCATTTTGCGGTGTGTGTGTGTGTGTGTGTTACGGACAGCAAAGCCCTGTCTGTCTGTTATTTCACTTTACCTTTTTCTGTGTTGTTTGAGCTGTGTTGAAGCAGCAAAAAAGGACATTATGTTAAATGAAGAGTTTCTGTCTCTGATAGTTGATATAATAATGGAACTGCATCTTTAAGCCTACATGAACTCAATGGTGTTCAGGGATGAATAGTCTCTCCTATTGCTATTGTTTCAGCTATAGTTACATTAATCATTTGTAATGTAGCAGCCTAGTTTTGAATGGCAGGGTCCCTGCTATCACATGTTGATAAAAATATAACATTTACATAATAAAAATCAACTACATGCTTACCAAATGCTGTAATAAATTAAGCATGATGAGTTGACTTGAATTTTAATGTTGCACTTTTTATATGTACAAGAAAAGTTTTGTCATTGTATTTAATCTGAACAACAACTTGAGGTAGTTTAATGTGAGCAGAATTATTATAGTGTTCTCAATGTTAAAAGGATAAAGCCATTGTTTACATATTTGGTAAATAAATAACCAAAAAATTTATATTTTGTTGTTTTCTTACTGTACCGAAAATGAACCAAACCGTGACCTCTAAACAGAGGTACGTAACGAACCAAAATTTTTGTGTACCGTTACACTCCTAGTATTGAGTGTATTTGTCTATAATCCCTATTGACAATATTCTCAGTATACAGTTAAGCTCATATTCAACCATTTGAAAACATGTACAGTAATTTAGGAAACTGAAAAAGGCCTTATACTAACCTGGTTAGCTTCAGATGACAAATATTCCAGTTGACCCTCCAGTCTCATTTTTTCTTTTAACACCTGAAGCATTTCATCATGCCCCATCACAGAACTCTCCAAAGACACACTGAATAATGTAAACAAAATGTTAAAATATTCACAGTTTTTGATTAAATAAATAAACAAAGCACTAATTGAGTGTCTCATTACTGTCTCACGTCAATAAATACCTGCTGGAAAAGCTGTCTCTGCGGCTGCGTTGTTCTGCAGAACCTTCTTGTTCCAACTCCAGAAGGTGCTGCTCATCACTAGCTGCCTGCAATACTTCTTGCAGGGAGGGAAATTGACCCATGGCCTCTGGTGCAATCTCCCGTCCCTCCACGGTGTAGGGCCCCTGATGTCTGTCCATAGCAGCAGAGAGTGTTGCATAGGTTCCCCTAGTAGACACACTGCTGTAGGACGAACTGTCGCTGTCATTGCCATCATTCCCTGGCCTCGCTCCTAATTCACTTCCATCAATCTCAGACACATTGTCCTCGGCCTGGAGAGAAACACTGGCCTGTCCTTTTACCTCCAATGTGCTGGTTTCTGACATTACATTGACCTCAGAAAGGGTGGATACAGAGTTGATAGTGGACTGGACGGAGCTCACGCTGTTGTCTGCAGTATTTACTCCACCTCCGCCCTCGACGTCATTCTCTGAAGACTTGTAGTCAGCCAAGGAGTGGATCTTGTTTGTGCGGGAGGCTCTGGATTTCTTCTCCTTGGAGATAGGAATTCCCAAACTCCCCAGTTTGGGACCACGAGGGACACTGGTCCTCAGAAAAGAATACTCCTTGGTCATAGCGACTGTATTAGCCCTGGGAAGACCTTCAGGATGCAGCATGAGCTCTGGATCCAGAGTACTGAATTGTCTGCTTCTTGGAGTGCTGCGATGAGACTAAAACAAAAATAATTGGTTATTCGAGCATTAAGTAAGTTGGAATCAAGTTGCCGAGCCTGAAATATATTGCCATGTTGCACTCACACTGGCCAATCAGTGCACAAATTCCAGTATATTATCGCCAGGGTTTGTTTGTCTTTCGGTTAGTTAGTTAGCAACATAACTTAAAAAGTCAAGGGCGGATTTTGATGAAACTATCAGGAAAAGTCAGAAATGGGATAAAGAATAAGTGATTAGATTGTGAGAGTGATCGAGATCATTTCTACTAGATTACCTTACGTTTACATTACAAGGCTAAACTTGTGTATGCTAGTGGCCCTACCTTCACCTACAGAGACTTGTGGTTTCCAAGTGTTTTCTTATTTTCTAATGAAAACCGCTGCATACAGACCTGCCAACCTTAAAGAAATATTACAAGTACCCACTTCCATTTTTGCATTTTTTAAGACAAATTTACAAATGTTGATCATTTTACTTACTCAAAGCTGCTCACACGGTCACTAAGGTGGCCACTATGTTTGACACATCAACTTAATGTGTATTATATTTATCCATGAGAGCATTTTTGTTGTAAATTGTGAAGTTTGTGTGTTAAAATCATGGTTGTTTTTACAAATGATGACAGATGTGAACAAGAGCATGTATTGTCTTTGTGTGATGATGTAAATGAGGTGTGGTTGTATTGTATATTAAGTATGTGTTAATGAAAGGGCATTTTATGACTTTTCTTAATTTGACTACATGCTATAGTATGATTTTAGCATCATCATTTTATTGCATGATTTGTGTATCCCTTTAATTTAGGTAGCCAGGGACTGCAGATGGAAATTAGCTATTAAACTATAATCTGGTACAGGAAATATCTGTCTTTGATCTTAATGTTTCTATGCATTGTCCCTTCAAATAAAGACTAAACTAAACTACTATGTGCCAACCAATAAAAAACTAGGAGTTCAGCGCATGACATGACGTCAACTCATTGAGCAAACAACTCCTGTCGACAATTTAGTATGTTGGCTTCCTATGTCCCTAATGGACAATGGGAATTAAAGAAAGGAGAATGATATTGCTCTGGAACGTTTCAATGTGTTACAACAGTCACTGTTATTGCAAATGTTGATCCAAAATCAGGTGAGGGCATTTGCAAAAGTGGCATTTATGCCCTCTGAAAGAGTTGTATAGGCACAAAAAATAAGAGTTTGCTGGGGGAGGAGCGAGCCAGCACGGTTTACACTGGTGTCTCGACGCAAGAACACAGTCTAGGCTTCAAAGACTGTTGTCAAAACACAATAAAATGTGTAATTGGAGAGCAGTGAAGCGTAATATAGAGTGCAAAAAAATGCATATACGTTGGAAGATGTGTAAATTAACAGAAGAACTAAAAAAGCATGCTTAGTCAGTGATATATCATGTTCAAGCCTGATGTAGTAGAATAACAGTATGATTGACCACGATAGTAACCACAAGTCTCAACTTAAAATAAACAGTAAGCAAATCACCAGTTTGTATCATCTATTTTGCATGTGTTCATTACTTATTTTTAAAATCATAGGACGGTACAACAAATGGATGTAAAAAATGACTGTGATAAACAAAACAAAGTGACTTTTAAGAGGTTGGCATGATGCATTTAAATTCATTACTTGATGTCCTTGAACTCACTCTCTCCTTGTGTCTTTGTACTCTGTACTGTTTAAGTTGCTCTTCCAGGCGTCTGCGAGCCTCCAGACGAATCCTCTCCTCATTTTCCATCTCCAACGAAGGCTTCTGATTGGCTACAGAGCAAAGGACATTATTCAAAAGGGCACATTAACAACTGAAGCTGTCTGAAATAGAATGCGTATGAATCAGTGCAGCAATATGATATGGATATTGTCACTTCCTAATGCAACGCTTCAGATTGCATTACTGGTGTTGAAAGCTTGAAACCACAAAATTTCAAATCATAAGTTCCAGAGCATAGTGATAAACTGAAACAATGTTACAAATCAAGCCATGAAATTCCTAGGGAGACTGCACAAAAGTCATTTTCCTGCACTCCAGGTACCCAGAGCACAAAACATAGTACATGTAAGTCATGTGTTAGTTTTGAATAACAATTTCCAGCAAAATAGGGTTAAAAAAGGGGGTGTCACAATGGGGGCACTCATGCAACAAGTTTATGCTTACACAATTCAGTCTCCTGCAAAGGCATACTGAGTCTGAGTGACTGCAATGCATCACTCGTGTGACCTGTGACCTCAGCAGCAGCCTGCTCAGGTTCAAGCACCATGGCTGGATAAGCAGTCACACCTGCGGTGGCCTCTTGCGCTTGGGAGTCGACTGGGGAGCCTGTGCGCTGCGGAAGTGCTGTCGGAGGCACCGACCCATTAACATGGGAGCCCTTGGTAGCCCCGATGCCCACTGACAGTTCATCTCCATTTGGCCTCACATCAGAGCTGACGGGACCTGCAACGGACAAGTCCCAAGGGATGAGTGAGTCACAGTCGGTATTGCAAAGGAGAATGCAAAATGAGCGTGATGTGTGTTGGCAAACTAGCTGAGCAACTTTGACAACACTTGAGTCGAACGCAGCATTTCACCTCCGGATCAAGAAGCGTAAAACCATGCTGCACTGCTACTTTCATATCGCCATCATGTGACTAAAATCAACTGTATAATTAAGAAACAAGTGTAAAGGAATGACACAAGACGTCAATAAAAAGATGTTCTGTACAGTATACACGCATATTCCGCAAAGAAGACAGGCCATTGTAATCTGAATTAATTCAAGCCTATTTTTCATTTTTTTATTATGTACGTATGGCCATCATATTTGAAGAGTCCGTGTTTAGAAAGGTAAATTAAATTGTGGCATTACTGAAAATGCATGAGGGAGCTATTCACGTTTCAAAATATGCATGCTTTTGTTTCATTGGTGTTTTTCATGCTAAAAAAAAATATTAGGGATTTTAGATTGGTTGTGGGGAGGTGCTTTCATAAGAAGACAATAAAAACAATATTAAATCGGGAAAGAATCTGCACTGACCATTAGAGATGGGAGATTACAGGTGGGGAAATAATCAATGTTTAGATACATCGCAATTTGGACATGGACGATTACAAAATCGATTAGTAAACGTCAATAATCAATAATCGATGTATTTAGTGTAATGCAGACAGCTCTAATATTTGGATGACTGAAGCTGGACACCTCACCGAGAGATACAACAGACATTGTATTGTCTGCTCGCGGAAAACAAACATTCTAATCTACGATTTGACTCCCTCGAATGGCCTTGACGCTGCAACAACAGGAGCAGGCTGTTCTGAAAACACCCCCGAGGACACCTCAATAATGATGGACGCTTTTGACCTCCCTCCCTCCTCAACGACACCTGGAGTCGAACTTTTGCTTGCATG
Organism: Entelurus aequoreus; assembly: GCF_033978785.1. Classification (NCBI taxonomy): domain Eukaryota; kingdom Metazoa; phylum Chordata; class Actinopteri; order Syngnathiformes; family Syngnathidae; genus Entelurus; species Entelurus aequoreus. Next base: position 81,490,637 of record NC_084736.1, read on the forward strand.
CAGAACGGCCCCAGTCTATGAACATTACATCATCACACCCAAGACAACGGGCACATACACACACACACCCCCTCACCCACCGCACGCCTTCACCACAGCTTGTTTCCAATCGGGGTGATGGACGGCTGGCAGCGCTTCATAGCAGCAGTCGACCTCCAGGGCCCCAACTTCCCGCCCCTCTGTTGCGAGTTGTCGTGATTAAATGTAACGTGTTTATGTGTGCATTGCATGGAGGTTTTTCCCCACTCCAGACTAGGCCCCCTTAGGAGCCCAGTCTAGATTGTATTTTTTTTACTCATCTTCTTCCCCAGCGTTTTACCTTTTTCTTATCTTTTACGGGGCGCCTTTGCCGACCCATCAGCATTCCTGTTCTGTAACACTGTTTGTTTGTCTAATCTTGAACAGGTTTGTGCTGAAAACATAGTTTTGTTGTACTTGTGCAATGACAATAAAGTCCTATCCTATCCTATACAACCAGCTCCTTTATTATAGGGCACTTATGTTACAATTTTTTAATTTAATTCAATACATCTGATGGGAGACCCTTTTTACAAATGCACTGTATGTAAAAGTTACAAGTGATAAACGCTCATTCAGTGAAACAAAAAGAAATGTAAAACTGCATCAATATACATAAATGAAAGAGGCATCAATAATTGATTATTAATCGAATTGTAGCTCCTGAATCTTTAATCGTAATCGAATCCTGAGGTGGTTAAATATTCCCACGCCTACTCACCATTGTGAATCCCCTTGTTTGCATTTTGATTGCCGTCAAGCCCTTGTTGCTTTTCACTCTCCAGCGTGCAGACTACAGCCTCTGTGGATTGATCGACCTTCACCTCCATTTAAACGGTGTATCAATTCCTAACGTCCATTTCTGTACTGCAACCAACTAAGACGATACTGCTGGATCCTCATTGGAAAGGTGTTCTTGAAACACAATGCATGGCAGCATGGGGACTGCTTTCCCAATTGCAGGAACTGGCAAACGGCCCTGTAAAAACAAAACAGCGAGCTCGACAAATGTGTAGATGGCACAAACAAAGCAGCAGCTCTTAAAAAGTTGAAATAATGTTTAAAAAACAACAACAATGCAATCAAAGCAATCCAAACATAAGCGAGTCAAGGGCTAATAATCAGATTTATCAGTTATGGTGTCAGTTTAGTTTAGTTTATATATATGTTAAAGAACATAAAATGTGTACAGTTACACAAATCAATATGTACAAGGAATAAAAAGAAGCATATTTCTATATTTAATCCGACCTCTTCTTCCATTACAGCAGTAGTTTGTGTTTAGTGTGTACCGGCTTACTTTTTTATTAATAAAATGTGAAGATGTGTAATACTGAAATCAGAAAGCTTGTTCTAAGAAACTAAACAATGAATGAAAATAACCTTTAAAGACAAAAAGTTGATTTTGTCGAACTCCTTCTAGGATTACTTAGAGCAGTGTTTTTCAACCACTGTGCCACGGCACACCGATACAGTCTGGTGTGCCGTGGGAGATTATCTAATTTCACCTATTTGGGTTAAAAATATGTTTTGCAAACCAGTAATTATAGTCTGCAAATTATGTGTTGTTGTTGAGTGTCGGTGCTGTCTAGAGCTCGGCAGAGTAACCGTGTAATACTCTTCCATATCAGTAGGTGGCAGCCGGTAGCTAATTGCTTTGTAGATGTTGGAAACAGCGGGAGGTAGCGTGCAGGTAAAAAGGTAGCTAATGCTTAAACCAAAAATAAACAAAAGGTGAGTGCCCCTAAGAAAATGCATTGAAGCTTAGGGAAGGCTATGCAGAAAACTGATGGCTACAAAGTAAACAAAAACAGAATGCTGGACGACAGCAAAGACTTACTGTGGAGCAAAGACGGCGTCCACAATGTACATCCGAACATGACATGACAATTAGAGATGTCCGATAATATCGGACTGCCGATATTATCGGCCGATAAATGCTTTAAAATGTAATATCGGTTTCAAAAAGTAAAATGTATGACTTTTTAAAACGCCGCTGTACGGAGTTGTACACGGACGTAGGGAGAAGTACAGAGCGCCAATAGACCTTAAAGGCACTGCCTTTGGGTGCCGGCCAAATCACATAATATCTACGGCTTTTCACACACACAAGTGAATGCAAGGCATACTTGGTCAACAACCATACAGGTCACACTGAGGGTAGCCGTATAAACAACTTTAACACTGTTACAAATATGCGCCACACTGTGAACCCACACCAAACAAGAATGACAAACACATTTCGGGGTAACATCCAAAACCGTAACACAACATAAACACAACAGAACAAATACCCAGAACCCCTTGCAGCACTAACTCTTCCGGGACACTACAATATATATTTTAAAGACTTGGTCTTCACTTGTTTGAATAATTTCATTAATTTTTTTACTTGGCTTCTTATAACTTTCAGAAAGACAATTTTAGAGAAAAAATACAACCTTAAAAATGATTTGAGGATTTTTAAACACATATACCTTTTTACCTTTTGAATTCCTTCCTCTTCTTTCCTGACAATTTAAATCAATGTTCAAGTAAATTTATTTTTTTATTGTAAAGAATAATAAATCAATTTTAATTGAATTCTTCATTTTAGCTTCTGTATTTTCGACGAAGAATATTTGTGGAATATTTCTTCAAACTTATTATGATTAAAATTCAAAAAAATTATTCTGGCAAATCTAGAAAATCTGTACAATCAAATTTAAATCTTATTTCAAAGTCTTTTGAATTTCTTTTAAAATTTTTGTTCTGGAAAATCTAGAAGAAATAATGATTTGTCTTTGTTAGAAATATAGCTTGGTCCAATTTGTTATATATTCTAACAAAGTGCAGATTGGATTTTAACCTATTTAAAACTTGTCATCAAAATTCTAAAATTAATCTTAATCAGGAAAAATTACTAATGATGTTCCATAAATTTAATTTTTTCAAAAACATTTGAATTAGCTAGTTTTTCCCTTCTTTTTTTCGGTTGAATTTTGAATTTTAAAGAGTTGAAATTGAAGATAAACGATGTTTCAAAATTTAATTGTCATTTTTTTTCGTGTTTTCTCCTCTTTTAAACCGTTCAATTAAGTGTAAATATCATTAATTATTAATAATAACATAGAGTTAAAGGTAAATTGAGCAAATTGGCTATTTCTGGCAATTTATTTAAGTGTGTATCAAACTGGTAGCCCTTCGCATTAATCAGTACCCAAGAAGTGGCTCTTGGTTACAAAAAGGTTGGTGACCCCTGCTTTAAAGTCATATCCAACAATTGCGACAACGACTTTTTACTGTCAACTGAGTTTCGTTTTTTAATCATTTCTGCTGGTGATGTGCTTCCTGGTTTTTTCACCGCAAAAAATGTGCCTTGGCTCAAAAAAAAGGTAGAAAAACACTGACTTAGAGTGGCTGTTTTCACCATAGAGACATGCTAATAAGCCTATAAACACCGAAGCTATGCACTACACACCGGCAAACACACATATAGGTGCATGTACGCAGATGTAGCGAAATTGCCATTAGAAACAGTATTTGCTAAATTGTCATCTATTATTAAAATATGTATTTAAGTCGTGGTGCCAACTAAATAAAGTAGTTTGTTTACGAAGCAGGATATGTGCAGCTAACGTTAAAGTGGCTAACAATGTAGCTAATATAGTCATCTATTATTATATATAGCTATATATATATACATATATATAGCTAATATAGTCATCTATTATTAAAATATGTATTTAAGTCGTGGTGCCAACTAAATAAAGTAGTTTGTTTACAAAGCAGGATATGTGCAGCTAACGCTAAAGTGGCTAACAATGTAGCTAATATAATCAAATGCCGTGTTTTGACAAAATGTTTTACATCACCGCAGCAAGCAGACAATATAACTATTTCTCTTAACACCATTTAAATATACATGTGCTAATTGTAGAATGACAAGTTGCAAAAAGGCGTACAAATATTCCAAAAGACTCACCAAAGCTGCTCCTAGCCTTTTACTACGTGGCTGTTTGCGTGCCGTCCCTTAAAGAGTCCGACTGGAAACTGTGACCGCAAACAGAAGTACCGACACATTGAGCGTTTTTAAAAAATAAATATATAATAATAATGTATGTACGTTTTTAAAGTGATTGACTTGTTTATGAAGTGTATTAATATTACCAAATAATTAAAAAATGATATTATGTAATAGAAAACAATAACATCAAACTTTTTGTTATTTTTTTATTTTACACACAAGCAAATAAATAATAATCATTAAAACAAAGTACAGAAACAGGACAAAAACAGGGGTTGTAAACTCAATAAAGTAACTAAAATACATCATATTACAGAGGCATTTCATTATGGAATACTCTTCATTTGAATATTAGGACTATCCATCCATCCATTTCCTACCGCTTGTCCCTTTTGGGTTTGCGGGGGGTGCTGCAGCCTATTCCCAGCAAAAAAGCATTTAAGAAACATGTAAAGTCACTTTTTAGACTTAAGAGTTAATCTTTCATGTTATCAGTTTGAGAACTTTTTTTTTTCTCTTTCCCTTTTTCCTTTCTTTTATTGTAACTGGATCTGCGTATGTTCTGTAACTGTATCTGTGTACTGTTATTTTATTTTATTATTTTGAAAATTTTCTTTTTCTTTTCCCTTTTTCCTTTCTTTTATTTGTAACTGGATCTGTGTACTGTTATTTTATTTTATTATTTTGAGAATTTTCTTTTCCTTTTTGCTTTCTTTTATTTGTAACTGGATCTGCGTATGTTCTGTAACTGTATCTGTGTACTGTTATTTTATTTTATTATTTTGAAAATGTTCTTTTTCTTTTCCCTTTTTCCTTTCTTTTATTTGTAACTGGATCTGTGTACTGTTATTTTATTTTATTATTTTGAGAATTTTCTTTTCCTTTTTGCTTTCTTTTATTTGTAACTGGATCTGCGTATGTTCTGTAACTGTATCTGTGTACTGTTATTTTATTTTATTATTTTGAGAATTTTCTTATTTTCCCTTTTTCCTTTTTTTTATTGTAACTGGATCTGCGTATGTTCTGTAACTGTATCTGTGTACTGTTATTTTATTTTATTATTTTGAGAATTTCCTTTTTCTTTTCCCTTTTCCTTTCTTTTATTTGTAACTGGATTTGTGTATGTTTTGTAACTGTATCTGTGTACTGTTATTTTATTTTATTATTTTGAGAATTTTCTTTTTCTTTTCCCTTTTCCTTTCTTTTATTTGTAACTGGATCTGTGTACTGTTATTTTATTTTATTATTTTGAGAATTTTCTTTTCCTTTTTGCTTTCTTTTATTTGTAACTGGATTTGTGTATGTTTTGTAACTGGGTCTGTGTATTATTATTTTCACTTTTAACTTTAGAAAAGGACCCCAGGAAGCCTAACGTGGCGTGTAACAAAATATAAAGCCATAGGCTCACACAACTTCAGTAAATAATCCAAATTTGGAGTACAGCATCATAGTTTTCACAGCTTTTTGGTTGTTAGTGGTAGAAAGCGTTTTAAAGTAGAGTTCTAATTGTTTTTTAAAGGCACACTTACATTTATGAATATACAACTTAGCCAATAGTATAATGAGGTTGCAAAAGGTAAAATTCATTTTAAAAATTGTTCTTCATACAGTATAAATCCAAATAGCACATCTTTAAAACAAAGCACACATTTCTCATGAATATTGTCCAGGATGAAACGACAGATGCCTGCCATAATGAATAATAACATCAGACTATGTAACCCGCATCTTTCGAGCAGGGCGTGAAAATGCACTGCAAAAAGTCAGTGTTAAAAAAAAACAAGAAAAAAAATACAAAAATGAGGGGTATTTTATTTGAACTACGCAAAATGTATCTGCCAATAGAACAAGAAAATGTGGCTTGTCAATACTTTCCAAAACAAGTAAAATTAGCTGACCTAGATTAACCCAGAAATACCTTAAAATAAGTATATTCTCACTAATAACAAGTGCACTTTTCTTGGTAGGAAAAAAAAGAGACCTTTTTGCTCAATATGTTGAAATTAAGTAAATGCTAGTGCCATTATCTTGACAAAATGATATGCACTCTGCATTATAATTTGTTTTCATGCTTGAAGTAAGAAATTATTACTTTAAAAAAGTCGTTTTATACTTGTGAGTGTTGACGACACAGCTTTGCAACAGTTGATATTCTAGTTTCAAGCATGTTTTACTCAATATAGGTCATAACATTTCAGCAACAAGCTGTAATATCTTACTGAGATCATTTAAGACCAAAACCCTTAAAACAAGTAAAACACTCTAACATAAAATCTGCTTAGTGAGAAGAATTATCTTATCAGACAGAAAATAAGCAACTATCACCCTTATTTGAGATATTTAACCTTACTTAGATTGCAGTTTTTGCAGTGTGGTTCTGCATACACGGGCGCCATCTGGCGGTGCTGCTAAGAATGACAACGACATGAATTAACAACATCCAAGCAATTTATTCAATATTTAATATTTCGATACTGACAATATTGTGTTATTTACGAGAATACTAATAAAAAAACTAGAGTTGATTCTAATATTTATCTCCACAATTTGTGATGATGAATGTGGGCGGGAACATGAACGATGGAAGCGCGCTCCCGACACTTCAGGTGAATGAGAGTGGGAAAAGGACACGCTTTCGACGTGCGTCGCATTTTAAAAGACACGCAATTAGAAGAAAATGACTTATATTTCCTCATTTGGGGCGCATGTTTTCATGACAGCATATCTACTCTTCCTGGTGGGATGCGCAGCACAGAAAGTAAGTTTAGTCCACAAGTTTCTTCACAACTTTCTCGCTTGTTGACTTTCACTGTGAATCCCCACAATTTTAATTTGCGCCTGGGCAAAAAAATAACTAGCCCGATATTCAGGATTAAAAGTGTTTTGAAGGACGCAGAATTTAACACGTTACAATTCGGCGTGTTTGTGCCTGAAGTTAATCTGCTGTTTTGTGTGTTTTATCCGAGACTACACAACTATGTCAATCCAAAATTGGGGAATGCTTGCTCAGTCGGGGAATACAAGGCAACAACTTAAAAGTCAACATTTCTCCACAATTAATTATTTTTATAAGATAACACGCACGCCGAATTTAGCACAAGACAACACTGCTTCTGAACACCCCTTAGTTTGGGGGTTACAGTTAGCAACAGTTTGCATGTTAGTCATAAAGTTGAATTGCAGTTGTTTTTCAATGAAGTTATGCATTGTACTATTTATATCAGGGGTCACCAACCTTTTTGAAACCAAGAGCTACTTCTTGGGTGCTGATTAATGCGAAGGGCTACCAGTTTGATACACACTTAAATAAATTGCCAGAAATAGCCAATTTGCTCAATTTACCTTTAACTCTATGTTATTATTAATAATGAATGATATTTACACTTAATTGAACGGTTTAAAAGAAAAGAAAACACGAAAAAAAAATGACAATTAATTTTGAAACATAGTTTATCTTCAATTTCGACTCTTTAAAATTCAAAATTCAACCGAAAAAAAGAAGAGAAAAACTAGCTAATTCGAATCTTTTTGAAACAATTTAAAAAAGAATTTATGGAACATCATTAGTAATTTTTCCTGATGAAGATTAATTTTAGAATTTTGATGACATGTTTTAAATAGGTTAAAATCCAATCTGCACTTTGTTAGAATATATAACAAATTGGACCAAGCTATATTTCTAACAAAGACAAAACATTATTTCTTCTAGATTTTCCACAACAAAAATTTTAAAAGAAATTCAAAAGACTTTGAAATAAGATTTAAATTTGATTCTACAGATTTTCTAGATTTGCCAGAATCATTTTTTTGAATTTTAATCATAATAAGTTGGAAGAAATATTTCACAAATATTCTTTGTCGAAATAACAGAAGCGAAAATGAATAATAAAATTAAAATGTATTTATTATTCTTTACAATAAAAACAATAAATTTACCTGAACATTGATTTAAATTGTCAGGAAAGAAGAGGAAGGAATTTAAAAGGTAAAAAGGTATATGTGTTTAAAAATCCTAAAATCATTTTTAAGGTTGTATTTTTTCTCTAAAATTGTCTTTCTGAAAGTTATAAGAAGCAAAGTAAAAAAAAAAAAGAATTTATTTAAACAAGTGAAGACCAAGTCTTTAAAATATTTTCTTGGATTTTCAAATTCTATTTGAGTTTTGTCTCTCTTAGAATTAAAAATGTCGGGCAAAGCGAGACCAGCTTGCTAGTAAATAAATGAAATTTAAAAAATAGAGGCAGCTCACTGGTAAGTGCTGCTATTTGAGCTATTTTTAGAACAGGCCAGCGGGCTACTCATTTGGTCCTTACGGGCTACCTGGTGCCCGCGGGCACCGCGTTGGTGACCCCTGATTTATATGGACTGCTCCTGATAATTGGTTGTGTAGACTTGTATCAATGTAGCAACACAACATAACCACCTTCACAAACATGTTGTTTTCGATGAATAATTCTGTAGAATGTCTTAAATTTAGGGATGTTTTTGGTTTTTGATTGATTGATTGAAACTTTTATTAGTAGATTGCACAGTACAGTACATATTCCGTACAATTGACCACTAAATGGTAACCCCCCAATAAGTTTTTCAACTTGTTTAAGTCGGGGTCCACGTTAATCAATTCATGGTACAAATACAGGCCCGGCCCTAACCAATCTGGCGCCCTAGGCAAGATTTTAGGTGGCGCCCCCCCCACATCGGCAGTGAAGTGTATATACTCACAAAAAACCGAATAGCTTTGTCTTTGACCTTTTTTTTTTACTTAAAGAAAGCAAATTAACAATCGGAATAGTTAACAAGATAAAAAAAAATGAATAAATAAATGAATACAAAAAATAAAAAATGAATATCTAACAATCAATTTATTGTCATCATTACAGTGAAATGCTGAATAGCAGAATGCAAAGTAACAGTATAACATATTATATGAGAATGTTATGTTATGATTATCTTTAACCGAATCACAGCAGTGCTCAAATTAAAAAACAGCATTCCCTCTCATGTGATATTGCTTAATTAACATTAATGATGTGCACTTTAACAACTAGGCTTACAACTATACCTAATATATAAAGGGGTGGAAAAGTGACTATTACCTGCAGGGCAAACATTAGCTAACCAGAAAGCAATAACAATGTCAACAAAAAACACCTGCTTAAAAGATCTAATACAAATGTCTCTGAGGAATGTAAGGTGGGAGTACTGTAATTACCTAACGTTACATTATTATTTTCCATAACAATTTAGCCCCCTCCACAATATTAACCCGACGTTAAAACAGAACTAGCTATTTATTGATTAGCAATTGCCAAATCATGTAACATTAGCTTAATGCTAAAGGTTACTATCACATTCTGTAACAGACAAATAATTTCATGTAGGCTAACGTTACCTACCTGCTACCTCTGTCTTTTTCTCGTTTCTCCTCCTCTTCTTTTCTATTTTTTCTTCCCTGGGCACCTGACAGTTTTGGCCGTTTTGACATCTTGTGTTGTTTTTTTGATGAGGTGACGTCCAAAAAGAGTCATGATACGGGAAGGGAGGGGGGGGCGTAATGTTGTAACAAATAATATTTCTATTAAATAGGCTTTACTTTGCATTTTAATTAACGTGGGATTATTTTTTGTATTTAGAAATAATAGTACCAACTTTTTTTTCTTTTTTCTTTTTTTTTCTCCAACATTTGTGGCACTGGCGTGGCGCCCCCTGATGGACGGCGCCCTTAGCATTTGCCTATACGGCCTATGCCACGGGCCGGCCCTGTACAAATATATACTATCAGCATAATACAGTCATCACACAAGTTAATCACCAGAGTATATACATTGAATTATTTACATTATTTACAATCCGGGAGGTGGGATGGGGAGGGGGTTGAGGTGTTAGGTTTGGTTGATATCAGCACTTCAGTCATCAACAATAATATCATCAGAGAAATGGGCATTGAAACAGTGTAGGTCTGACTTGGTAGGATATGTACAGTGAGCATAGTGAGTTCAGATAGCATAAGAACAAGTATATACATTTGATTATTTACATTTGGTTATTTACAATCCGGGGAGGTGGGATGTGGTGGGGGGAGGGTGTTAGTCAAGGGTTGTAGTTGCATGGAGGTGTTGTTTTAGTGCGGTTTTGAAGGAGGATAGAGATGTACTTTCTTTTACACCTGTTGGGAGTGCATTCCATATTGATGTGGCATAGAAGGAGAATGAGTTAAGACCTTTGTTAGATCGGAATCTGGGTTTAACGTGGTTAGTGGAGCTCCCCCTGGTGTTGTGGTTATGGCGGTCATTTACGTTATGGAAGTAGTTTGACATGTACTTCGGTAGTGGATTTTATACAAACCCCGTTTCCGTATGAGTCGGGAAATTGTGTTAGATGTAAATATAAACGGAATACAATGATTTGCAAATAATTTTCAACCCATATTCAGTTGAATATGCTACAAAGACAACATATTTGATGTTCAAACTGATAGACATTTTTTTTTTTTTGCAAATAATCATTAACTTTAGAATTTGATGGCAGCAACACGTAACAAAGAAGTTGGGAAAGGTGGCAATAAATACTGATACAGTTGAGGAATGCTCATCAAACACTTATTTGGAACATCCCACAGGTGAGCAGGCAAATTGGGAACAGGTGGGTGCCATGATTGGGTATAAAAGTAGCTTCCATGAAATGCTCAGTCATTCACAAACAAGGACGGGGCGAGGGTCACCACTTTGTCAACAAATGCGTAAACAAGTTGTTGAACAGTTTAAGAAAAACCTTTCTCAAGCAGCTATTGCAAGGAATTTAGGGATTTCACCATCTACGCTCCGTAATATCATCAAAGGGTTCAGAAAATCTGGAGAAATCACTGCACGTAAGCAGCTAAGCCCGTGACCTTCCATCCCTCAGGCTGTACTGCATCAACAAGTGACATCATTGTGTAAAGGATATCACCACATGGGCTCAGGAACACTTCAGAAAACCACTGTCAGTAACTACAGTTGGTCGCTACATCTGCAAGTGCAAGTTAAAACTCTCCTATGCAAGGCGAAAACCGTTTATCAACAACACCCAGAAACGCCGTCGGCTTCGCTGGGCCTGAGCTCATCTAAGATGGACTGACGCAAAGTGGAAAAGTGTTCTGTGGTCTGACGAGTCCACATTTCAAATTGTTTTTGGAAACTGGACGTCGTGTCCTCCGGACCAAAGAGGAAAAGAACCACCCGGATTGTTCTAGGCGCAAAGTGTAAAAGCCAGCATGTGTGATGGTATGGGGGTGTATTAGTGGCCAAGACATGGGTAACTTACACATCTGTGAAGGCGCCATTAATGCTGAAAGGTACATGCAGCTTTTGGAGCAACATATGTTGCCATCCAAGCAACGTTACCATGGACGCCCCTGCTTATTTCAGCAAGACAATGCCAAGCCACGTGTTACAACAGTGTGGCTTCATAGTAAAACCCTTAAAACTTAAGATGTACATCAAGCAAGAATGATAAATAATTCCACCTGAGAAGCTTAAAAAATGTGTCTCCTCAGCTCCCAAACAAGTGTTGTTAAAAGGAAAGGCCATGTAACACAGTGGTGAACATGCCTTTTCCCAACTACTTTGGCACGTGTTGCAGCCATGAAATTGTAAGTTAATGATTATTTGCAAAAAACAAATAAAGTTTATGAGTTTGAACATCAAATATGTTGTCTTTGTAGTGCATTCAACTGAATATGGGTTGAAAAGGATTCGCAAATCATTGTATTCCGTTTATATTTACATCTAACACAATTTCCCAACTCATATGGAAACGGGGTTTATAGACCAGGCTCAGTGCAAGTTGTTTTACTCTGTCCTCCACCCTGAGCCAGCCCACTTTGGAGAAGTGGGTAGGAGTGAGGTGTGATCTGGGGTGGAGGTCTAGAAGTAACCTGACTAGCTTGTGCTGGGATGTTTGGAGTCTAGATTTGAGGGTTTTGGAGGTGCTAGGGTACCAGGAGGTGCAAGCGTAATCGAAAAAGGGTTGAACTAGAGTTCCCGCTGGAATCTTCAAGGTGCTTTTGTTGACCCGAGAGGAGATTCTGTAGAGATCATCATGCTATGGATGTAAAAAAAAAAAGTCGGCATTGGAAATTTCGTCAACTTCTCGTGCCCGACTGTTCACAAGTTTTAAACAACAACTGAAACATGGATACATCTGGAAAGTTGGAAATGTAAGATCGGGCCCCTTTAATTTGAACAACCTATACTGTAATCGGGGGTCTTTTTACACAAGAACTACCTACAGTCGCGATCAAAGGTTGACATACACTTGTAAAGAACATCATGTCATGGCTGTCTTGTTTCCAATCATTTCTACAACTCTTATTTTTTTGTGATGTAGTGATTGGAGCACATACTTGTTGGTCACGAAAAAACATTCATGAAGTTTGGTTTCTTTTATGAATTTATTATGGATCTACTGAAAATGTGAAAATATGTCCCTTGGCAAGTTTCACTGCAATAAGGCACTTTTGGTAGCCACCCACAAGCTTCTGCTGGAATTGTTGACCACTCCTCTTGACAAAATTGGTGCAGTTCAGCTAAATGTGTTGGTTTTCTGACATGGACTTGTTTCTTCAGCATTGTCCACACGTTTAAGTCGGGACTTTGGGAAGGCCATTCTAACACCTTCATTCTAGCCTGATTTAGCCATTCCTTTACCACTTTTGACGTGTGTTTGGGGTAGGGGTGTAACGGTACACAAAAATTTCGGTTCGGTACGTACCTCGGTTTAGAGGTCACGGTTCGGTTCATTTTCGGTACAGTAAGAAAACAACAAAATATACATTTTTGGGTTATTTATTTACAAAATTTGCGAAATCTTCCTCCAAAAATATTTTTCTGAGTGGAATATTTGATGTGAAGTAATGGGAGCCTTGGATAGGTCAATAATTCATAATAACATTGATTTTGATTCAATATTATGTTTTGAGCAATGACAGTTGTGCGCGCACAATTTGTTTTGTTTTTAACCCCTTCTTAACCCTGGACGTACATTGAAAATACACGCAACCCTAACTCAAAATGCCGGACGGACATTTGAGGCATTTAAGAAACTCCGCCCTGACAGCTCCGCAAAAGAGGACATGTCCGGTGAAAAGAGGACGTATGGTCAGTCTATCGTAGCCCGTTAGCTGCTAGCATGCCGTGTGTTGTGCCTCGGTGTGCATTGTTTACACAACGTGCGTTACGTTACTTAATATGTCCGTGTGGAAACTCGTTCGGTACACCTCCGAACCGAACCGGAACCCCCGTACTGAAATAGTTCAATACAAATACACGTACCGTTACACCCCTAGTTTGGGGTCATTGTCCTGTTGGAGCACCCAACTGTGCCCAAGACCCAACCTCCGGGCTGATGATTTTAGCTTGTCCTGAAGAATTTGGAGGTAATCCTCCTTTTTCATTGTCCCATTTAAATCACCAGTTCCGTTGGCAGCAAAACAGGCCCAGAGCATAATACTACCACCACCATGCTTAACGGTGGGCATGGTGTTCCTGGGATTAAAGGCCAAACATATTGCTGGGTATTGTAGCCAAACAGCTAAATTTTTGTTTCATTTGACATCACATGGACAAAGATAAGACCTTCCGGAGGAAAGTTTTGTGGTCAGATGAAACAAAAATTAAGCAGTTTGGCCACAATACCCAGCAATATGTTTGGAGGAGAAAAGGTGAGTCCCTTAATTCCAGGAACACCATTCCTACCATCAAGCATGGTGGTGGTAGTATCATGCTCTGGGCCTGTTTTGCTGCCAATGGAACTGGTGCTTTACAGAGGGTAAATGGGACAATGAAAAAGGAGGATTACCTCCAAATTCTTCAGGACAAGCTAAAATCATCAGTCTCTAAAGCGGGGGTGTCAAACCTGAACAGGTTGAAAAAAATGAGCCACATTTTTTTAAATGAATGAAACTGCTGTTCTAAATGTGTCCACTAGATGTCACCATAGCAATTATTTGTATCTTTGTAGATGATGCTACATATGTAAAAAATTAAATAAACCACACGATGTTAGTGCACCAGTCGAGGAAAATGAGCAAACTACAAAAATAACATCCTGTAATTTGATTTTGATATTATTATCTTATCTTGATAGATTGAAAATGAACACCAATGAGTTGAACATTATCACATAATTTATTCAGAAAGTATAAATAACGACAAATAAAGATAGAACACTATTAACTGCAACATGTAAGTGTAAAAAAAACCAACAACATTATGATTTGTAAATTTTCAGAATGTGCTCGTTCTACTTTTAAACAAAGAAAACTATCTGAAGTTGTCTTTATTTTGAAGTTATCGTGCCGTGATTATACCAGTCCGGCCCACTTGGGAGTAGATTTTTCTCCGTGTGGCCCCCGGATCTAGGGTAGGGGATAGCGGGGGGTGTATATTGTAGAGTCCCGGAAGAGTTAGTGCTCAGTGTTTCCCACACATTAATTTATTTGTCGCGGCCCACCACGAAAGAATTAAGGCCGCTACAAAAAAAAAAAAAAATTGAATTTTTTTTGTTGAAAATTATTATTTTTTTGAATTTTTTTGAATTTTTTGTCCTGTCCAGCTTCTCAGGCAAATCATATAGTTGATGTAGATGCCCATATCGGCTGTTCAGATTTACTTTACAAAAGAGAAGTCTAGGATCAAGATTTTTGGAGCTCTTTGTTCAGTGGATCAGATGTTTGATGAAGCTTTGTGTCTATCTACCACCACTACTGTTTTCTGTTTATTTGTTACTGACTGTGGCAGGACACCTCTGCCTCTGTTTCACTTTATGTTGCTGGTAAATAATATGGTTGTAGTAGTAGGCTAAAGTTAAATGATTTAGTATGCACTAATTAAAGGGGCAGAGCTTTAAGAGACATTTTAGCTTTTATATTTTTATAAGATGTATTTTTTGTAAGAACCACAATTAATAAATATATTTCAGTGAATAACTTATTGTTCAAATCTGTATATAAATATGTACATAAAGTGTTGTAATTATATTGTAAAATGGATGGATGGATGGACGTTTAAAACAAAACTGTTATTATTCATTAGTAAGTATACATTATTTGAGCCTTTTTAGAGAAAATCATATCATTGTAGTAAATTATGCAAATTACTCGATGATGTCACGGTGACCACGCCCATAGCCACGCCCCCACCGCCACAGGCATCTTGGCAGTTTATGGGAAACACTGGTGCTGCAAGGGGTTCTGGGTATTTGTCCTGTTGTGTTTATGTTGTGTTACGGTGCGGATGTTCTCCCGAAATGTGTTTGTCATTCTTGTTTGGTGTGGGTTCACAGTGTGGCGCATATTTGTAACAGTGTTAAAGTTTGTTTATACGGCCACCTTCAGTGTGACCTGTATGGCTGTTGACCAAGTATGCCTTGCATTCAATTGTGCGTGTGAAAAGCCGTATATATTATGTGATTGGGCCGGCATGCAAAGGCAGTGCCTTTAAGGTTTATTGGCGCTCTGTACTTCTCCCTACGTCCGTGTACACAGCGACGTTTTAAAAAGTCATACATTTTACTTTTTGAAACCGATACCGATCATTTCCGATATTACATTTGAAAGCATTTATCGGCCGGTAATATCGGCAGTCCGATATTATCGGACATCCCTACAAATTGGTAATGCACAGCACTCCTACTCTTGTTTTAGCATGTAAAAACATTTTAAAAAATGTTCCTCATCCAGTTACCTCCAAGCTGGACGGTTGTGGCTTGTGCAGCCCTTTGAGACACTTGTGATTAAGGGCTATATAAATAAACTTTGATTGATTGATTGATTGATTATATTTCAACAGCTGTTTGTTTGTTGGTGTGAAGGATTTTCTGTTACAAAAACAAACAAAAAAACGTCAACGCTTCCATGTTTACTGACGACTGAGAGTCGGCATACCAAAGTATTAAGCCTTGACAGAGATCTCCAGTACTTCCATCTGTCAAGAGTCGTCCTTTCCGCTAATGGAGAAGGGAGGATCAGCAACACAATTCTAAGAACTGGACATCCACATTAATAGTGCAAAACAAATAAGAGTACACTGCAAAAAGTCAGTGTTCAAAAACAAGAAAAAAAATACAAAAATATGTGGTATTTTATTTGAACTAAGCAAAATTATCTGCCAATAGAACAAGAAAATGTGGCTTGTCAAACTTTCCAAAACAAGTAAAATTAGCTAACTTCAATGAACCCAAAAATACCTTTAAAATAAGTATATTGTCACTAATAACAAGTGCGCTTTTCTTGGTAGAAAAAAAAATTAGACCTTTATGCTCAATATGTTGAAAAATATTCTTAAATGAAGTAAATGCTAGTGCCATTATCTTGACATAATGATATGCGCTCGGCATTACATTTCTTGAAACCAGCAAACTTATACTAAAAACTAATTTATTGTTCTTAATGGAAAGGCAACAAGGCAAGCGCTTGTTACTCTCGGGGTCTCCTAGCCGCTCAGGCAAATAAAATTGTCTAAAAATGCATTTTTCCATGGATAACATGACATAATCGCGTCAAGTGCGTGCTCTTTCAGTCAATTAGTGCGCATATATACAGCCCGACACCCGGCCAAAATTGTAATTTTGAAGAATTTATCTGAATGTGCATGAACTATTTCTGTTCAAAATTGTTAGAAATGTTAAATGTTTAAATATTAACTGTCAGTTTACTGTACTGTGCCAACTGTACTACTATATGAGTACCTATTTTCTATTGTTTCATTGGAAATAAAAGAGCAAAGTCCATTTGGCTGTCATCTGTTTTAATTATGAGACACAATTGTGTCAAAGTCATGATTTTTTTTAATGCTTGAAATAAGAAGTGATTACTTTAAAAAAAGTAGTTTTATACTTGTGAGAGTTGATGACACAGCTTTGCAACACTTGATGTTCTAGTTTCAAGCATGTTTTACTCAATAGACACTACCGTTCAAAAGTTTGGGGTCACATTGAAATGTCCTTATTCTTTAAGGAAAAGCACTGTACTTTTCAATGAAGATAACTTTAAACTAGTCTTAACTTGAAAGAAATACACTCTATACATTGCTAATGTGGTAAATGACTATTCTAGCTGCAAATGTCTGCTTTTTGGTGCAATATCTACATAGGTGTATAGAGGCCCATTTCCAGCAACTATCACTCCAGTGTTCTAATGGTACAATGTGTTTGCTCATTGGCTCAGAAGGCTAATTGATGATTAGAAAACCCTTGTGCAATCATGTTCACACATCTGAAAACACTTTAGCTCGTTACAGAAGCTACAAAACTGACCTTCCTTTGAGCAGATTGAGTTTCTGGAGCATCACATTTGTGGGGTCAATTAAACGCTCAAAATGGCCAGAAAAAGAGAACTTTCATCTGAAACTCGACAGTCTATTCTTGTTCTTAGAAATGAAGGCTATTCCACTAAATTGTTTGGGTGACCCCAAACTTTTGAACGGTAGTGTAGGTCATCAAATTTTAGCAACAACAGATCATTTAGGACCAAAACCCTTAAAAGAAGTAAAACACTCTAACATAAAATCTTCTTAGTGAGAAGAATTATCTTATCAGACAGAAAATAAGCAAATATCACCCTTAGATTTCAGTTTTTGCAGTGTACCTGGGGCTGGAGCATTGTTTACCGTCACCCAGTTGCTTGGTTTATGAATATTTCAATAACAAATCGGTAATGCAGAGCACTCCTACGCTTGTTTTAGAATGTAAAAACATTTTTAATCTGTTCCTCATCCAGTTGCCTCCTAGCTGGACGGTTATATTTCAAAAGCTGTTTGTTGGTGTTAAAAAACCGTCAAAGCTTCCATGTTTACTGACGACAGAGTCTGCATACCAAAGCATAAGCCTTGACAGAGATCTCCAGTACTTCCATCTGCCATTGTAAATAATGTAAATAATTCAATGTGATTATCTTGTGTGATGACTGTATTATTATTTACCAGCAACATAAAGTGAAACAGAGGCAGAGGTGTCCTGCCACAGTCAGTAACAAATAAACAGAAAACAGTAGTGGTCAAATACAAATAAGGCAACAAGAGAAGTATCCTACACTTCTCTTTTGTAAAGTAAATCTGAACAGACTATATGGGCATCTACATCAACTATATGATTTGCCTGAGAAGCTGGACAGGACAAATACAAATAAAAATTATTTTTTAATTTTTTAAATTTGTGGCGGACGTAATTCTTTCGTGGCGGGCCGCCACAAATAGTATATCTGATAGTATATATCTGTATCATGAATCAATTTAAGTGGACCTCGACTTAAACAAGTTGAAAAACTTATTCGGGTGTTACCATTTAGTGGTCAATTGTACGGAATATGTACTTCACTGTGCAACCTACTAATAAAAGTCTCAAGAGTCGTCCTTTCCGCTGATGGAGAATGGCGGCTCGGCGGCACAATTCTTAGAACCGGACAACAAAAGCCCTCGGTATATTGAATTGTCGGCGTCCAGCTTTAGTTCCTGTATGCATAGGGTGCTCACTATCTTTGCAATTATCTGCCTGAAGGGGCACGCTAAATGATGGCTTTGTCCTCGGCTCCCCTTTTGTATTAAGTTGATTTTTGGAACAGCATAAACAAGCTTGGAATTCATTCTCTCCACCAGCCGTTCAGGACCGCCGGTTACTATTCAGCAATATTTACAGTAGAGTTTATTTTGTGGCTTTGCTCCGCTTTGATTTGAAATTGTGTGAGGGTAATTCATCTCTGCTTTAACTGAGATACACTGTAAGAACTCTCTTTTAGGTTATTCATTATCTGGCAACAGTCAGATGGATAGGAACGGGCAAGTAACCTGCGTTTGTAACATTATTTCCTCATGGTGTGATTCTTTAAGTGGTCTTGAAGCACTGTAAGGTCTGTAGGACACTGAGTTGATAGCTTGTGTCATGTAGACAATAGTCGGAATTTAGTGGCAGACTCCTTTCCCCCCCCTCCCAGCAAGGTCATTGTGAGTGCATCAAATAAATCTGTTTCATGAATACCAGTTTCAAAGATATATATACTGTAGTGTTCCCGTCGTCAACATGCGTAATAAAAAGCCAAAGCCTACCATGAATGGATGCGACTAATACGTGTATTCACAGCCTGATGGATTCCTCTTTGCCACAGAGGTCCATTGTTCAAAAACTATCAAGGACACATCAATGCAGCAAAGCATCGCATGTTCCTTCATTAACACACTTTCTCTCCACCACAGACAAATACTCATTGGAGCATTAAATATGTTTTCATCAGCTGCTAAAATGTACCAGAAAACATTTTATAACCAACACTCTTAAATGAGAAAGAAGAAGCCTCATATTTCAGCGTTTGGAGTAGGGCTGCACAATTCTGGAACAAAATCTCGATTTGGCCTTTTTGCTTGACGATCTAATGTCCCACAAATTATTGCCAATAAACAATATTATTGTCAGCATTATTTTGAGACAAATTTAAGCACTAATGTCAGTGTTTCCCATAAACTGCCAAGATACCTGTGGCGGTGGGGGCGTGGCTATGGGCGTGGTCACCATGACATCATCGAGTAATTTGCATAATTTACTACAATGATATGATTTTCTCTAAAAAGGCTAAAAAAATGTATACTTACTAATTAATAATAACAGTTTTGTTTTAAACGTCCATCCATCCATCCATCCATCCATCCATTTTACAATATAATTACAACACTTTATGTACATATTTATATACAGATTTGAACAATAAGTTATTCACTGAAATATATTTATTAATTGTGGTTGTTACAAAAAATATATCTTATAAAATATAAAAGCTAAAATGTCTCTTAAAGCCATACTTGCCAACCTTGAGACCTCCAATATCGGGAGGGGGGGGTTTGTTTGGGGGCGGGGGCGTGGTTGGGGGCGTGGTTATATATATATATATATATATATATATATATATATATATATATATATATATATATATATATATATATATATATATACATATATATATATATATATATATATATGTGTATGAAATACTTGACTTTCAGTGAATTCTAGCTATATATATATTTTTTTTATTGTATTTTATTTACATAGAAAAAAAAAACAACAACTTGAATTTCAGTGTTCCAGTGGCTATCCATTAGATCAGACCTGGGCATTCTGCGGCCCGCGGGCCGCATCCGGCCCTTTGTGCGTCCCTGTCCGGCCCGCGTGAGGCCAATTATAAATTACAAAATAAATTTAAAAAAGTATCTATGTCGAGTGTGCAATACAACGGTGCTGCTTTTGTTTTGAAAATCGTTATTTGTATTACTTCCGTGTGGACGTATGCGTGATTGTGAGTGAATGTGAACAACTGCAATTACAAAATAAAGTTGAAAAAACATCTATGTCCTGCGCGCAATACAACTGTGCTGCTTTTATTTTGAAAAGTATTATTTATGGGCGTGTGTCCGTGTGTAACCTGCGAGTGAAGGTGCACATGCAGCGACAAGTGATGCACGGTTTACACCCGAGACGCTAAAAAGAGAAAAGTTGATGAGGAATGGCGTGTTTTCAACAGCACATGAACTGCAAAGCAACGTCCCCTCACCTAAGGTGCGTGCCTGCGCAATTGCGCACTGCTCAAGCGTCTGCTGCGCGCAGCAAGTATATGCCGCGCACCAAATCAAATCCCATCTGAATTATAAACAAAATAAACATATTTATTCTATGGAATTTTGCAATGCAACTTTGAGTGACAGTGACAACAAGCGGCCCTAACGGTGTTCATCAACACCGTTCAATTATTGTAACGTCTATCGAGATGCTTCGAGGACAGGAATTATATCGATCACTTTATTGAACAAAACTGTTTATATTCGGACATAACCACACCAAAAACATGAGTAAAACAATTCTATCTGGAAAAACTAGTCATTTTCTGCCGTACAAACCAGGCCAAAAGCAACTTGTCATCTGTCACCAACACGCATAGCACTAAACCACTGGTGCGTTTAAGGCCACACAAAAAGTCGGACAACTCAAACACCACACAAAGTTACACTATGACTCCTCAGTCATACGTGTGCTTATTTTACTGTCATTTATTATTAATGTTAATTTATATATATTAGTAATGGAATGCTGTTACACACACTATGTTGAAGTATTACTATTATTATTATTATTATTATTATTATTTATCTTACGGTATATATCAAAAATAATATTGAGCAAAATTTAATTGAAATATTGTCGATGTGGCCCTCCAGCAGTGCTCGGGTAGCTCATGCGGCCCCCGGTAAAAATTAATTGCCCACCCCTGCATTAGATGGCAGTATTGTCCTGTTTAACTTCTCCGTTCATGATGAGTATATCATTTCGGCCGCCATGTCTGTAATTTCCTCGTTCTTCTGCTTCGTCTCCTTGTTGTGTGCGCAGTTGTGCACTCTATAAAAGCCCTAGATGTTATGACGTCTTTGGGCAGGCAAGCTGTTTATTTTGTGGGAAAGCGGACGTGAGAACAGGCTGTACCCACTCAGTCTCAGGTCCGCATTGAGCTGGAGGGGGCGTGGCCTCCAGCTCCGGCTGAATACCGGGAGTTTGTCGGGAGAAAATCTCTGCCGGGAGGTTGTCGGGAGAGGCGCTGAATATCGGGATTCTCCCGCTAAAAACGGGAGGGTTGGCAAGTATGCTTAAAGCTCTGCCCCTTTAATTAGTGCATACTAAATAATTTAACTTTAGCCTACTACTACAACCATATTATTTACCAGCAACATAAAGTGAAACAGAGGCAGAGGTGTCCTGCCACAGTCAGTGACAAATAAACAGAAAACAGTAGTGGTCAAATACAAATAAGGCAACAAGAGAAGTATCCTACACTTCTCTTTTGTAAAGTAAATCTGAACAGCCTATATGGGCATCTACATCAACTATATGATTTGCCTGAGAAGCTGGACAGGACAAAAAAATAAAAAAAAAATAAAAAAAATATTTATTTATTTTTAAAATTTGTGGCGGACGTAATTCTTTCGTGGCGGGCCGCCACAAATAAATGAATGTGTGGGAAACACTGAATGTAATCATTATATGTAATAATAATAATAATAATAATAATGCAAGAACGGACAACCCTTTCAAACGCTATAAACTCCATCCATCCATCTTCTTACGCTTATCCGAGGTCGGGTCGCGGGGCCCTTTCCTCTCCCCAGCCACTTCGTCCAGCTCTTCCCGGGGGACCCCGAGGCGTTCCCAGGCCAGCCGGGAGACATAGTCTTCCCAACGTGTCCTGGGTCTTCCCCGTGGCCTCCTACCGGTCGGACGTGCCCTAAACACCTCCCTAGGGAGGCGTTCGGGTGGCATCCTGACCAGATGCCCGAACCACCTCATCTGGCTCCTCTCCATGTGGAGGAGCAGCGGCTTTACTTTGAGCTCCTCCTGGATGACAGAGAGGAGATGTGGGACGTGCAACAAGGACATCCCTAGAAGGCGCTCGTGAGGCATCCGCATGAGATGCCTGAACCACCTAAGCTGGCTCCTTTCCAAGCGAAGGAGCAGCGGCTCTACTCCCGAGTGTCTCTCGGGTGACTGAACTTCTCACCCTATCTCTAAGGCGGATGCCAGCCACCCTTCTGAGGAAACTCATTTATCCACGATCTTATTCTTTCGGTCATGACCGTAGGTGAGAGTAGGAATGTAGATAGCTCGGTAGACCGAGAGCTTTGCCTTCTGGCTCAGCTCTCGTTTCGTCACAACAGCGCGGCAGAGAGACTGCAATACTGCCCCAGCTGCTCCGATTCTCCGGCTGATTTCCTTCTCCATCTTTCTACTTTGAAGTCGACCGATAAAAACGCATTAAACGAGGACAAAAATTTGACTCGGCAAATATAAACAAAATGAAACACTGGCGGAAAGCAATAATCGATAAGAAAAACAAGTAAACCGGAGTTTTGACCCGGAGAAGGCGGGGTCGGTAAAAAAATGCGTCCCTTGAATGCGCGGACTTGCGGAAACGTGCGTCCTTCCTTATTTCAATGCGCAAAAAGACACAAATCTCCAGGTTGGGGAGGAGATCTTGCCCCAAGTGGAGGAGTTCAAGTACCTAGGAGTCTTGTTCACGAGTGAGGGAAGAGTGGATCGTGAGATCGACAGGCGGATCGGTGCGGCGTCTTCAGTAATGCGGACGCTGTATCGATCCGTTGCGGTGAAGAAGGAGCTGAGCCGGAAGGCAAAGCTGTCAATATACCGGTCGATCTACGTTCCCATCCTCACCTATGGTCATGAGCTTTGGGTTATGACCGAAAGGACAAGATCACGGGTACAAGCGGCCCAAATGAGTCTCCTCCGCCGGGTGGTGGGTCTCTCCCTTAGAGATAGGGTGAGAAGCTCTGTCTTCCGGAAGGAGCTCAAAGTAAAATCGCTGCTCCTCCACATCGAGAGGAGCCAGATGAGGTGGTTCGGGCATCTGCTAGGGAGGTGTTTCGGGCACGTCCGACCGGCAGGAGGCCATGGGGAAGACCCAGGACACGTTGGGAAGATTATGTCTCCCGGCTGGCCTGGGAATGCCTCGGGATCCCCCGGGAGGAGCTGGACCAAGTGGCTGCGAAGAGGGAAATCTGGGCTTCTCTGCTTAGGCTGCTGCCCCCGCGACCCGACCTCGGATAAGTGGAAGAAAATGGATGAATGGAAAAGACACAAAAAGCGCGCTAACGCCAACAGTGGTAATGCATATTTATACTAACCTCTTTAAAGCTCACTTAACGGCATGTCCACAAGGCTCACTAGTCACTATCTAATGTGGGGATGTCCTCTACTTTATATATGGCGGGATGGGGCTAAAGTCCTCACTTATGGAGCTGCTGTAGGATTAAAACCGCTGTTAGGCCCGCGGCCCATTGGCACATTTTCACTCCGGCCCTTGGAGCCAAAACGTTTGGACACCCCTGCCCTACAACTTACAGATGCCAGAGCTTAATCGGGTTGTTTGTACACTCTGATTTGAACATGCATCCACTGGCAGGAGCCCAGTATTGACTTTACAGGCCAGGTGAGGGTTAAATATCGGGCTCCAGTATCAGTGCTTCTCACAGTGTAAGGCATAACATCTGTTTTTCCCTCTTAAATAGTATTGGCAGGTGAATATACACATGAATTAATTGTATCCAAAAGCCTCAGATCTCCTAAAACTGTTTTTAATTTTTTTAAATTTTTTTAGTTCACATAATGTGATAAATATTAAGATTAGTAATATTATACCACAATATTATTACTATATTTTACATTATTTATATTTTATATTGTACTTTTATTGTATTTATGTGTGATACTCATTAATGAGTATTTCTCTAATACTACTATTTTTTTTAGTAAATGTTCAAGTACTGTGTGGTGACTCGGTTTTCATATGCCTTACTTTCGTATGATTCCGTTTTTCGCATTTACAGTCCAACATTACGCGTTGAAAAGTAGTCTATTTACCCATGAAGCATTCTGTGGAATCGAGTATCCAAACAAAGAATCCCACACGTTGGTGACTCAGTTTCTCTACTTTTAGAATAGAATAAAATAGAACAGAAAGTACTTTATTGATCCCTGGGGCAAATTCAGCACCACAGTTCGCTCACAGTAGACAATAAACATTTAGGTATTTTTTTACATGTGAATAATATAAATACAGTCTATTATACAGCATTATTTACATGTGAATAATATAAAAACAGTCTATTATACAGCATTATTTACATGTGAATAATATAAATACAGTCTATTATACAGCATTATTCACATGTGAATAATATAAATACAGTCTATTATACAGCATTATTCACATGTGAATAATATAAATACAGTCTATTATACAACATTATTCACATGTGAATAATATAAATACAGTCTATTATACAGCATTATTCACATGTGAATAATATAAATACAGTCTATTATACAGCATTATTCACCTGTGAATAACATAAATACAGTCTATTATACAGCATTATTCACCTGTGAATAACATAAATACAGTCTATTATACAGCATTATTCGCATGTGAATAATATAAATACAGTCTATTATACAGCATTATTCACATGTGAATAATATAAAAACAGTCTATTATACAGCATTATTCACATGTGAATAACATAAATACAATCTATTATACAGCATTATTCACATGTGAATAACATAAATACAGTCTATTATACAGCATTATTCACATGTGAATAATATAAATACAGTATTATACAGCATTATTCATATGTGAATAATATAAATACAGTCTATTATACAGCATTATTCACAAGTGAATAATATAAACATAGTCTATTATACAGCATTATTCACATGTGAATAACATAAATACAGTCTATTATACAGCATTATTCACATGTGAATAACATAAATACAGTCTATTATACAGCATTATTCACATGTGAATAACATAAATACAGTCTATTATACAGCTTTATTCACATGTGAATAATATTTTATTATTGAGTGTGACTGCAAAATAAGCCCGATTTCCCCCCGCATTGATAGAAGAAGAAGGTGAGAAACCCTATTAAATTGAATATAGTACAAAGGTGGCGTTCGCATGATACTCCTGTCCTCCCTCTCCGCTTGCCACCGTCTTTGCCAACAAACGTCTTTAATAATTAGTGAAGTTAAATGTTTATTTATCCATTTCGTTCATTTATATTGATTTCATTTTGTAAAATTATTGGTATTCACTATGAAATGTGTTTTGTGGTAAAATTTTTGTATGTCTGGAACGTCATATTGTTATTGCTCATACTTCAACTTTTATTATTATAGTTCCACACGTTTCTCTTTCGCTTAATAGAGACGAACCGGCTAATGAACCCCCACATATGCTATACCGTCAGAAAGGTCTTGTTTGCGCCGACGGGGCTACTTTAAATCGGGAACATTTCGTATTACCGTGGCGACGCTATTCACGAATAAGCAAAAAAATGGGCCAATTGAATGGGTACATACCTTTTTTAATGGACGATTGCTTTGAGACAATTGCCAAAAAGACAAAACTACCTCCTCTTGTAGCTCAGCCATACTTTCACGTAGATCGGTGCTTAACGTCTCATTTTGTTCACACACTTGTACACTTTAACCCTGGCTAAAAAGTTTTGACCTCCAATGTTTGGTTTTGGCTGGATGGCCATCGGAAGGAGGTATTTGGTGAACAATCTGTCCTCACGGCCACATCTTTTATCCCACTGTCATGTGTTTCGGTGGAAACGTTGACACACACGTGCTCTCTCAGAAAATGTCACTTTTTTGGAGGTCATGTCTTCCATTTCGCTTCTGTTGGCCCTCAAACCAAGAAAGTCAGTTAAATCTCTCATTGACTCCAATGTTAGATGTCGGTGCGAAAAAACACAAAAATTCTTATTTTCATACTCCAATGAAAAGAACGCAATATATCCAAATTTGGTGAGTTATGTCTTTTTATACAAAAACAATAAATGGCTTTACTCTGTTTTTTGTTTAAAAACTAACATTTGGTGAGCAGTGTTGGGTTAGTTACTGAAAACCAGCAACTAGTTACAGTTACTAGTTACTTAATTTAAAAAATAACTCAGTTACTTACACCAAAAAGTAATGTGTTACTGTGAAAAGTAACTATTTAGTTACTTATATATATAAGGGCTGCAACTAACGATTAATTTGATAATTGATTATTACTTCGATTAATCGATTAATAATCGGATAAAAGAGACAAACTGCATTTCTATCCTATCCAGTATTTTATTGGGAAAAAACAGCATACTGGCACCATACTTATTTTGATTATTGTTTCTCAGCTGTTTGTACATGTTGCAGTTTATAAATAAAGGTTTATTAAAAAAAAACAAAAAAAACAAACAAACAAACAAACAAAAAAAACAACCTCTGCGCATAGCATAGATCCAACGAATCGATGACTAAATTAATCGGCAGCTATTTTAATAATCAATTTTTCTAATATATATATATATATATATACATATATATATATATATATACATATATATATATATATATATATATATATATATACATATATATATATATACATATATATATATATACATATATATATATATATATATATATATATATATATATATATATATATATATATATATATATATATATATATATATATATATATATATATATATATATATATATATATATATATATATATATATATATATACAAGTAACACGGACATAGCTGTAAACCAAGGAAGGCACACACTACATACACAAAGCCTAACCGGGCGTTTTTCTCTCTCAAGGAATTCTGAAATAAAATCATGTCTGAAGCCCAGAACACTCTACACATTTCCCCAGTTTTAGTTTAGAGATAAGGAAAGATTGGCCTGGCCCACTAGCATCCCTCTTTATGTTTGTGAACTTTATAGTCTATACATTTAGAGTGATGTGATAATCAAACACTCTAGAAGTCTAGAATGAAAGAGTATATAAGAGAATTGACAGAGTGTGTGTACCTTCATTGCGCAGTGCCTCGTTAAAATCCAGCCGCTGTTGCTTAGCAGGTGAAGTTTGTCTCTCTTTACTAGCTTCGTCGAAGCATGTTGCTTTTGTAGCTGTTTCAGCAGATTTGAATTGCTAGGGTAGGATCTTTGATCCAAGACACAACTTACATTGAACTAAAATGTTCTTTTCTTTGCGGTCGACAAAAGAAAAGTAGTGAGAATATCTCCATGTTAAGAAACTCGGCTTCGGGCTTCGCCATGACGTCTTGTTGGTAAACACAGACACGCCCCCTCCCACACACACACAGACAGCGCGCCTCTTCTTTGTCGCCTCCTCCGCAGCGCTCCAATAAAACACACTCAGATCTTCTCAGTTTCTAGCCAATACTACATAAAAAATAACGTAAAATAACGCAGTAACGCATCATGTAGTGACGGTAACTGAGTTACTGAATATAAAAAATAACACGTTAGATTACTATTTACTGCCGAAAGTAACGGCGTTACTTTGTAACGCGTTAGTCCCAACACTGTTGGTGAGTCATTGGATAGCGATTTTATTCCACTTTGCGATACATAGGACCGCTAACTTTGTGCTTCGGTCTATTTACAGACATTCATTACACATTCTTTTATAGTGATCTCCAGGCCCGGCCCTAACCAATCTGGCGCCCTAGGCAAGATTTTAGGTGGCGCCCCCCCACATCGGCAGTGAAGTGTATATACTCACAAGAAACCGAATAGCTTTGTCTTTGACCTTTTTTTTTACTTAAAGAAAGCAAATTAACAATCAGAATAGTTAACAAGATAAAAAAAAATATGGATAAATAAATGAATACAAAAAATGAATATATGAAATACAATATTTTTTACATACATAAACACAAAATAAAACGTGTCAACAAGTTGCATAAAATAAATAAAAAATACAATATAAATAAGGCACTGCACAAAACAAGATATCAAACCAGTATGACTTTAACAACTATATTACAAAAAAAGGGGATCCTACAGAGTTCTCTATTTGTGCTTTTTAATATTGCATTAACTAGAATGACTTACAAATGACTGTACACCAGGGAGTACTGTAATTACCTAACGTTACATTATTAATTTCCATAACAATTTAGCCCCCTCCACAATATTAACCCGACGTTAAAACAGAACTAGCTATTTATTGATTAGCAATTGCCGAATCATGTAACATTAGCTTAATGCTAAAAAGCCAGGTTACTATCACATTCTGTAACAGACAAATAATTTCATGTAGGCTAACGTTACCTACCTGCTACCTCTGTCTTTTTCTCGTTTCTCCTCTTCTTTTCTCTTTTTTCTTCCCTGGGCACCTGACAGTTTTGGCCGTTTTGACATCTTGTGTTGATTTTTTGATGTGGTGACGTCCAAAAAGAGTCATGAATGATACGGGAAGGGAGGGGGCGCAATGGTGTAACAAATAATATTTCTATTAAATAGGCTTTACTTTGCATTTTAATCAATGTGGGATTATTTTATGTATTTAGAAATAATAGTACCAACTATTTTTTTTTTTCTTTTTTTTTTCTCTCCAACATTTGTGGCACTGGCGTGGCGCCCCCTGATGGACGGCGCCCTTAGCATTTGCCTATACGGCCTATGCCACGGGCCGGCCCTGGTGATCTCAACTGTTTTTCTGCCCATTCGTTCTGCAGGTGCACCGCCGAGATATCAATTTTCAGGCAGCCCCAATCGAATAACACGTTAAAATAGACTGAAGGCCACAACGTTACTTGTGTGCTATGTTGTCATGAAATAGATAAAAGTGTGATTGTCGTTCCGACGGTGGGCCGCTGAAGCTGTGTCACTTTTCTCTCCCAGTAAACAGGCCCCGCTCAGGGATTCTTTTCCCCCTTTTGAGAGGCCCGCCAGCTTGTTTATGAGCCAGATGAGAGTGTGTATGTGCGTGGGAGTGTGTGTGCTTCAGCAGAAGCCAACTCATGTTGCAAAGTTTTCACGGTAGTGTTGTCAGCCTGGGTGGTTTAAAAAAAACAACAAACATTTGCAGCCTCACCAATTTCAGATTGCAGGCTTTCACAAGTCCGATACAGTTATGCTTTTGCCATTAGAGCAATACTTTTATAACACAGTACCACATCTACGTGGAATAATTAGTCCATTTTTGAATGTCTACCAATAAACACATGGCCACTTCATTAGTCCCATCCTTGATTAGGAAGCTGCAACATGGAACACTAGTATAAATATACGAGTAATAACAGCAATTAGTCTGTTGTTTTCCATCATTACATGTTCAGTTGATCTAAAAACCCAAAACCAGTGAAGTTGGCACGTTGTGTAATTCGTAAATAAAAACAGAATACAAATCCTTTTCAACTTATATTCAATTGAATAGACTGCAAAGACAAGATTCTTAAAGGCCTACTGAAAGCCACTACTAGCGACCACGCAGTCTGATAGTTTAAATATCAATGATGAAACACATGCCAATACGGCCGGGTTAACTTATAAAGTGACATTTTAAATTTCCCGGGGAACTTCCGGTTCAAAACGCCTTTGGAGGATGACGTATGCGCGTGACGTCGCGAGGTCCACGGAAGTGTTTGGACCCTATTGGACACAATACACAGAGCTCTGTTTTCTTCGACAACATTCCACAGTATTCTAGACATCTGTGTTGGTGAATCTTTTGCAATTTGTTTAATGAACAATGGAGGCTGCAAAGAAGAATGTTGTAGGTGGGATCGGTGTATTAGCGGCTGGCTGTAGCAACACAACAATGAGGACTTTGTTGGATAGCAGACGCGCTAGCGGCGAACTCACCTTGACTTCCTACGTCTCCGGGCCGCCGACCGCATAGTCGATCGCTGGAACGCAGGTGAGCACGGGTGTTGATGAGCAGAGAAGGGCTGGCTGGCGTAGGTGGAGCGCTAATGTTTTTATCATAGCTCTGACGAGGTCCCGTTGTTAAGTTAGCGTCGTTAGCAACAGCATTGCTAGGCTTCGACAGGCGTCGAATACACATTAACCGTGTATTTACATGTCCAGTGTTTGGTTCGGTGTCTCCTGATAGTAGTATTGTTGATCTTCTGTCTATCCTTCCAGTCAGGGATTTGTTTATTTTGTTTCTATCTGCATTTTGAGACAGATGCTATCACGTTAGCTCATGCTAAAGAGCTTCGTCAATGTATTGTCGTGGGGATAAAAGTCACTGTGAATGTCCATTTCGCCTTCTCGACTCTCATTTTCAAGAGGATATAGTATCCGAGGTGGTTTGAAATACAAATCCGTGATCCACAATAGAAAAAGGAGAGAGTGTGGATTCCAATGAGCCAGCTTGTACCTACGTTACGGTCAGAGCGAAAAAAGATATCTCTTGAACTGCATTCTAGTCCGTCACTCTAACGTTCCTCATCCACAAATCTTTCATCCTCGCTCAAATTAATGGGGTAACCGTCGCTTTCTCGCTCCTAATATCTCTCGCTCCATTGTAAACAACGGGGAATTGTGAGCAGCACTACCGCTTGTGACGTCACGCTACTTCCGGTAGGGGCAAGGTTTTTTTTTAATCAGCGAGCAAAAGTTGCGAACTTTATCGTCGATTTTCTCTACTAAATCCTTTCAGCAAAAATATGGCAATATCGCGAAATGATCAAGTATGACACATAGAATGGATCTGCTATCCCCGTTTAAATAAAAACAATTCATTTCAGTAGGTCTTTAAGTATCTTGTCTTTGCAGTCTATTCAATTGAATATAAGTTGAAAAGGATTTGCAAATCATTGTATTCTGTTTTTATTTACCATTTACTTGTACTGGTGTCCAAGAAAGCCCCTGTCATTGGCACAACTGGGGCGCAATGACCTGTCGCGTCTTATGTAATGGTCATCTTGCCCTCTACTGATTAGCATTACTTCATTCAAATATTATTCGCTCACTAAAACAGCAGGGCGGCCCATTGTTACACCACGCGGAAAGGCATCTTTGAATAATTAGCGGCCTGCACATGAGGCGGCTTGTGATGTAACAGAACTAACATGTTTGCCATTAAAATACTGCCCCATTTCCAGTGGACACTGTGGCACTTTGGGGCCTCTTCGTGTGCGTCCCAGTCCTGGGGACCTCCCAGCGGACCTTGTCATGGTGGGAGAGACAACACCACCACTTTATTTAACTCTATACTAAGTACCGTAATTTCCGGACTATAAGCCGCACCTGACTATAAGCCGCACCAGCTAAATTTAGGGGAAAATACAGATTGCTCCATATATAAGCCGCACCCGACTATAAGCCGCAGGGTTTTGATGTGTAATTAGCGTAGTATATAGGGGTTCCTGCTACCACGGAGGGGATTGTTGGGACAGAGATGACTGTTTGGGAACGCAAAGCGTCCCATTTATCAACAATACATCTTTCAATCATTCAATCAAACTTTCACATCTTTGACATGGCGAACAGCATTCGTGCAGAGTACAAATAATACAACGCTGCAAAGTAATACAAAGTGCTCGCCTGTACGTTATCAAAATAACCAGCCTACCGGTATATGAAAAGTCAGTCTTTAATCATTGTGTCATCGTCTTCCTCCTGCGTACTAAAACCACCGAAATCCTCTTCGTCGGTGTCGGAGAAGAACAGGCCGTAAATAAGCCGCACCCTTGTATAAGCCGCAGGGACCAGAACGAGGGGAGAAAGTAGCGGCTTATAGTCCGGAAATTACGGTAGTTGTTTGCATCATTTTTAACCTCTTTGCAAGTTAAATGTACAAAGACCAGTGGGTGAAATGCAATGCAATGACAGTGTTGGCGCTAGGAATTTTCAAAACGGGGTCCCAGGGACCCCATCAAGTCAGGAAAATGGGGTCCCACAGTACATTTTTGGGGTCTCACTTTTTTGTAAGCGTTTTGTATAAATGCATTATCCTGTTATATCTCACATTCTATACTGTTTGGAAAAAGGTGGTCAGAAACGTTACTTAATTCCAGAGGTGGGTCGAGTAGCCAGAAATTGTACTCAAGTAAGAGTACTGTTACTTTAGAGATTTATTACTCAAGTCAAAAGTAAGGAGTAGTCACCCAAATATTTACTTGAGTAAAAGTAAAAAGTATGTTGTGAATAAACTACTCAAGTACTGAGTAACTGATGAGTAACCTGTTCGTTTAATGACGGCAATATCTCTTAAGCAACTAAAACAATAATATATATTAAATAATAATACATTAACATAAATAAAATGAAGGCAAATTGAGCCACAATAACTTAACAGCACCATAGGCTCAGTCGGCAGAGATTACAAAGGAAAATAACAAGTTAGCCTTTACGCAAACCATAAACTGATAGGTGTGGGCTGCACCTGGGAACACACTGTGCACTTTTGATTTGTGTTTGTATGCATGCTAAGTGTGTGTGCGTGTGTGTGTGTGTGTGTTTGTGTGTGTGTCTATGAGGCTGCAGTGCGTTAATAAATGTCCCCACACGATGTACATTTGACAGTGATTCATAGCAGGGAAGCTAACATCAGCCTACGGTGACAGCCAAAATATCTACTAACGTTTCTTACCGCCATGTGCTTCCTCAAATTTGATGTTGAGTTCATGTAAGCTTAAGCTTGTTGTTGTTTTGCCGCTGAAACTTTATGTGCAGTTGATCATGTGACCGCCTGGCTCTGTTTGATTGGTGAAACGGAGTCAAACGTCACCAGTGACTGCATGTGATTGGTGAAACGGAGTCAAACGTCACCAGTGACTGCATTTGATTGGTGAAACGGAGTCAAACGTCACCAGTGACTGCATCTGATTGGTGAAACGGAGTCAAACGTCACCAGTGACTGCATTTGATTGGTGAAACGGAGTCAAACGTCACCAGTGACTGCATTTGATTGGTGAAACGGAGTCAAACGTCACCAGTGACTGTATTTGATTGGTGAAACGGAGTCAAACGTCACCAGTGACTGTATCTGATTGGTGAAACGGAGTCAAACGTCACCAGCGACTGTATCTGATTGGTGAAACGGAGTCAAACGTCACCAGCGACTGCATTTGATTGGTGAAACGGAGTCAAACGTCACCAGTGACTGCATCTGATTGGTGAAACGGAGTCAAACGTCACCAGTGACTGCATTTGATTGGTGAAACGGAGTCAAACGTCACCAGTGACTGCATTTGATTGGTGAAACGGAGTCAAACGTCACCAGTGACTGTATTTGATTGGTGAAACGGAGTCAAACGTCACCAGTGACTGCATTTGATTGGTGAAACGGAGTCAAACGTCACCAGTGACTGTATTTGATTGGTGAAACGGAGTCAAACGTCACCAGTGACTGCATTTGATTGGTGAAACGGAGTCAAACGTCACCAGTGACTGCATTTGATTGGTGAAACGGAGTCAAACGTCACCAGTGACTGTATCTGATTGGTGAAACGGAGTCAAACGTCACCAGCGACTGCATTTGATTGGTGAAACGGAGTCAAACGTCACCAGTGACTGCATTTGATTGGTGAAACGGAGTCAAACGTCACCAGCGACTGCATTTGATTGGTGAAACGGAGTCAAACGTCACCAGTGACTGCATTTGATTGGTGAAACGGAGTCAAACGTCACCAGTGACTGCATTTGATTGGTGAAACGGAGTCAAACGTCACCAGCGACTGCATTTGATTGGTGAAACGCAGGCATGCGATAGATCCAGTGACGTGCGGTGAGGTTTATAGCTGGTGACTGACGTAATCAGAATCAGAGTTACAAATATATGCGCTCGGCGCAGATTATTTGCCATTTGATTGGCAGCAGTTTACGAGTTATGTTTAATTTCTGCATTCTTTACACATACAAACTGTTGCTCACAAAATGTGCATTTCATTTAAAACGAAACAAAAATAATGTTATCTTTAACGGCTGTAAAAGAATAAATAAATAAATATGGCGAACCGGTTCTTTTCAAACAGAGTATAGTACCGTTTTTGATTCATTGGTACCGCGATACTATACTAGTACCGGTATACCGTACAACCCTGTTACAGTGTATACCAGGGGTCACCAACGTGGTGCCCGCGGGCACCAGGTCGCCCGTAAGGACCAGATGAGTAGCCCGCTGGCCTGTTCTAAAAATAGCTCAAATAGCAGCACTTACCAGTGAGCTGCCTCTATTTTTTACATTTTTTTTATTTACTAGCAAGCTGGTCTCGCTTTGCCCGACATTTTTAATTCTAAGAGAGACAAAACTCAAATAGAATTTGAAAATCCAAGAAAATATTTTAAAGACTTGCTCTTCACTTGTTTAAATAAATTCATTAATTTTTGTACTTTGCTTCTTATAACTTTCAGAAAGACAATTTTAGAGAAAAAATACAACCTTAAAAATGATTTTTAGGATTTTTAAACACATACCTTTTTACCTTTTAAATTCCTTCCTATTCTTTCCTGACAATTTAAACCAATGTTCAAGTAAATTTATTTTTTTTATTGTAAAGAATAATAAATACATTTTGATTTAATTCTTCATTTTAGCTTCTGTTTTTTCGACGAAGAATATTTGTGAAATATTTCTTCAAACTTATTATGATTAAAATTCAAAAAAATTATTCTGGCAAATCTAGAAAATCTGTAGAATCAAATTTAAATCTTATTTCAAAGTCTTTTGAATTTCTTTTAAAAATGTTGTTCTGGAAAATCTAGAAGAAATAATGATTTGTCTTTGTTAGAAATATAGCTTGGTCCAATTTGTTATATATTCTAACAAAGTGCAGATTGGATTTTAACCTATTTAAAACATGTCATCAAAATTCTAAAATTAATCTTAATCAGGAAAAATTACTAATGATGTTCCATAAATTATTTTTTTAATTTTTTAAAAAAGATTCGAATTAGCTAGTTTTTCTCTTCTTTTTTTCGGTTGAATTTTTAATTTTAAAGAGTCGAAATTGAAGATAAACTATGTTTCACAATTTGTCATTTTTTTTGTGTTTTCTCCTCTTTTGAACCATTCAATTAAGTGTAAATATTATTAATTATTAATAATAACATAGAGTTAAAGGTAAATTGAGCAAATTGGCTATTTCTGGCAATTTATTTAAGTGTGTATCAAACTGGTAGCCCTTCGCATTAATCAGCACCCAAGAAGTAGCTCTTGCTTTCAAAAAGGTTGGTGACCCCTGGTGTATACAGTATTTTACATCTAATGTCCAATGATCACAAGATAGAATACAATGAAATGTTGTGAGTGGATGTGTTGAAGCTGAGCAGCTAAGAGTGGAGTAACCATGGCGGTTGATTGTTCACCTCTTAACCAAATGTCCACTTTGTGGGTTCAACTCACGCTTAGCGCTGTGTTGTCGTCTACTCTGTAGTGCAAGTGAGTGGGCCGTGCAAGTGCGGCATGTCGTGCTCTAATGCAATTGCCTCCAAATGTGAACGACAAAGGTAATTCACTGAGAAAACCTTCAATTAGGAGAGGAAGCTGATATTATTGAAACATTTTCCCTGTGCGACCCCTCGTTGCAGGTTATGAAACACTTTCTACAAAGATGTAGTGAGGTGCAGAGTGATTGGACAGGTCACAGCGTGTTTACAGTCGCGGTCAAAAGTTTACGTACACTTGCGAAGAACATAATGGAACAAAAATTGAGCTGTTTGGCCACAGTAGAATAGAATAGAGCAGAAGTCACCAACCTTTTTGAAACCAAGAGCTACTTCTTGGGTGCTGATTAATGCAGAGGGCTAACAGTTTGATACACACTTAAATACATTGCCAGAAATAGCCAATTTGCTCAATTTACCTTTAACTCTATGTTATTATTAATAATTAATGATATTTACACTTAATTTAACGGTTTAAAAGAGGAGAAAACACAAAAAAAATTACAATTAAATTGTGAAACATAGTTTATCTTCAATTTCGACTCTTTAAAATTCAAAATTCAACCGAAGAAAATAAGAGAAAAACTAGCTAATTCGAATCTTTTTGAAAAAATTCAAAAAAGAATTTATGGAACATCATTAGTAATTTTTCCTGATTAAGATTAATTTTAGAATTTGGATGACATGTTTTAAATAGGTTAAAATCCAATCTGCACTTTGTTAGAATATATAACAAATTGGACCAAGCTATATTTCTAACAAAGACAAATCATTATTTCTTCTAGATTTTCCAGAACAAAAATTTTAAAAGAAATTCAAAAGACTTTGAAATAAGATTTAAATTTGATTTATCATTCTACAGATTTTCTAGATTTGCCAGAATAATTTTTTTGAATTTTAATCATGATAAGTTTGAAGAAATATTTCACAAATATTCTTCGTTGAAAAAACAGAAGCGAAAATGAAGAATTAAATTAAAATTTATTTATTATTCTTTACAATAAAAAAAAAAAATTACTTGAACATTGATTTAAATTGTCAGGAAATAAGAGGAAGGAATTTAAAAGGTAAAAAGGTATATGTGTTTAAAAATCCTAAAATCATTTTTAAGGTTGTATTTTTTCTCTAAAATTGTCTTTCTGAAAGTTATAAGAAGCAAAGTAAAAAAATTAATGAATTTATTTAAACAAGTGAAGACCAAGTCTTTAAAATATTTTCTTGGATTTTCAAATTCTATTTGAGTTTTGTCTCTCTTAGAATTAAAAATGTCGGGCAAAGCGAGACCAGCTTGCTAGTAAATAAAAAAAAATTAAAAAATAGAGGCAGCTCACTGGTAAGTGCTGCTATTTGAGCTATTTTTAGAACAGGCGAGCGGGCTACTCATCTGGTCCTTACGGGCTACCTGGTGCCCGTGGGCACCGCGTTGGTGACCCCTGGAATAGAGAATAGAGTTTTATTTGTCATTATTACGGTGAACAGGTTCAAAGAACAACGAAATTGGAGCAGATCCCCTAAGGCAGGGGTGTCCAAAGTGCGGCCCGCAGCTAATTGTTTAAAGGCCCGCCACACATTCTGGAAATGCTATTGCAAAAAAATTTAATTTAAAAAAAAAAAGTGGAATGAGGTGAAATCTAACGAGAAAAAGTTGCAATGTTGACACAAAGCTGCCATGCAGGCTGGTTTTTTCTTTTCTTTTGTCTTTCTACATTTTTCTTTTTTTGCCATTGCTCAAAAAAAAAAAAAAAAGACAAAAAAATCAATGTAATAATGAATTATTTTCGAGGCTCCAATTACTTCAAAAATGTCACTTTAAAATGTTTTATGTTGTAAAAAATATTGCACATAGTTGTTGCCATATAAAAACAGTTTTGTTTGACGAAGGAGCATAAAACAAACAAAATAATAGTTCAAACGTAAAATCGACAAATATATCTGAAGTTGATCTCGTAACTTAAGTGTTGAAAGTTAAAAAAAATGAAAAAATGTTTTAACTTTATGAGTGAGGTACCTTTTTGATCCCAAATATATTTAATTGGATTTAATTTATCTTTACACTGTTATTACTCAAAATTAATAATGAATTAAAATCAATTGTGTCCTGCATTATTGATTTTTTATGGCTCTAATTACTAAAAAACTGCATATTTCAGTTTTAGTATAAAAAACCAAGTTGTCTTTGACAAAAAAGACAGAAAACCTTTTTTTTTTTTTTTTGAAGTTGATATAGAGATGTACTGTAAGCGTTAAAATAAAAAATTATTTGACTTATTTTTTAACATTTTAATGACTGAGACCCTTTATGGTCCCCGGGAGCCCTGAAGGTAAAAAAATAAATAAAGAATCCATATTTTGTTATGGTTTGAAAATGAAAAATATCAAAATGGCCCCCGCTTGCTTTAATTTTTCCATGTGCGGCCCTCAGTGGAAAAAGTTTGGACACCCCTGCCCTAAGGCGTATACACAATAATTTAGTAATATAGTGTTAGAATAATTATGTATATATTATCACACTAACTTTAGTATGCTTAAACTTTGTTGCTTCAGTTATTAGCTATTGTGCTCAAGTTAGACTTTTCTAATCTACTGTATTTCCTTGAATAGCCGCAGGGGCGCTAATTAATTTAAAACCTCTTCTCACTCCTGCGCTTACCAAAAGCATGCGGAATGGGCAAGCATGCGCTAATTGTTTTAAAACCTCTTCTCACTCCGGCGCTTACCTTATCATGAAAAGCACATTTTTATAAAAAAAAATGTTATTATGGTCTTACCTTTACTTATAAATGTTGTCCATGTGCAGCTGCTTCTGATCAAAGGCAGTCTTCCTTATCTTTCTTCAGTTTTAAAAGTCTCTGGAGATATTCCTTTAATTCTTACCTCCTGCTTCGATTGAAAGTCCAGTTTAGAAAACTGTTTTATTTTAGATATGTGATCCTCCATGTTAAAAGTGCAAGCAAACGATCGCTGCTCATGCTTGCTGCTTGTTGTCTTCTTCTGCAGTACCGGTCTTCTGCAGTACTGGTAGTCGCAAGAAGGATCACTAGCACCCTCTACCACCAGGAGGCGGGAGTCATTTAATGACTCATATTTGACCCGGCGGAAGTGCCAAGCATGCGCTAATTATTTTGCGAAACGAGTTTGACCCGGCTGTAATTCTAGGCAGGCGAATACTATATTCCCGGCGGCAATTCAAGGAAATACGGTATGCAAGGACAAAAACTTCTTGTCTTGAGGGTGGCCTCAGCCGTAGATGTTATCTTTGTTTTAGCCCGCTAACAGCCAAGGACTTCAAGGACCTCAACGAAGATAAGATGACAACACGCAAACGAAGCAGGGACAAGGCGAAATCACAAGGCCCCCAGCACATTCCGTCACGTACTGTGCGTCCTGGACCTGCTTTGCATAATATACTGTATGTGACCACTCCTTTTAGAGGCGGCCTCTGACTATGGAACTCTGTATAAAAAGAGGGACGCGGGAGCTGAAGCTTAGAGCGTAGGGCGAGACTGTGACTAAGTGTGCAGCTCCATGCGTTATCCTCATGAGCTAAATTGAACTCTGTCTCTGCATGATTCCTTGCTTCTTGTCTGATTTAATAGATGTCATCAGTGTTTGAACCTGACAAATATGGGGGGTGGTAGGGGGTAGCGGGGGTTTGTTGCGTTTGACTAAGGGAGATGACGGCAACAGACATCAGGGGGAAGTAATGTTCAATGATTTATCATATATATATATATATATATATATATATATATATATATATAATAATAAACAATACTAATAAACTATAGAATGGTGTGTGACAAAATCCAAGAGCGTATGTGTGTGACTATGTGTGTAGATTAGCTGTTGAGTGTTACCGTAAATGTTGAATGAGGAAGCAGACAAAACCAAAGAGGGCTTACGCAGAAGGGATCCGAGATTCGCGTGATGTCCGTGGGGCAGAGAGAGGCGTCAGAGTCCGGGGCGAGCGAGTAGTCGAGGAACGAGGGAGGCAGTCAGAGTCCGGAAGGAGATCCAGGGAGAAGTGAGACGCACAGCTCACTTTCAGGGCGACGGAGGGTAGGTACACCATTGAGAAACTAAGTTCCCGCAAGGATCCTTGGGTCCACTGGTCCTTATGCTGCTTGTCTGATTAGACCCAGGTGCGCTGATTGCAAATTGTCTCCGGCTGCGGCGACGCGTGGGCGCGGTCTGTGCGGCAAGGGCGGGGGCGTGTCCTGTGGAGCTCACAGCAGAGCCTCTCAGTGCTCCCGCAGATGAGGGAGAAACAGACTGCGCGTGCGCCGTAACAGGGTGTATATTGTAGCGTCCCGGAAGAGTTAGTGCTGCAAGGGGTTCTGGGTATTTGTCCTGTTGTGTTTATGTTGTGTTACGGCACGGATGTTCTCCCGAAATGTGTTTGTCATTCTTGTTTGGTGTGGGTTCACAGTGTGGCGCATATTTGTAACAGTGTTAAAGGGCTACTGAAATGCGATTTTCTTATTTAAACGGGGGATAGCAGATACATTTTATGTTTCATACTTGATCATTTCGCGATATTGCCATATTTTTGCTGAAAGGATTTAGTAGAGAACATTGACGATAAAGTTTGCAACTTTTGGTCGCTGATTAAAAAAAAGCCTTGCCTGTACCGGAAGTAGCGTGACGTCACAGGTTGTGGAGCTCCTCACATCTGCACATTGTTTACAATCATGGCCACCAGCAGCGAGAGCGATTCGGACAGAGAAAGCGACGATTTCCCCATTAATTTGAGCGAGGATGAAAGATTTGTGGATGAGGAAAGTGAGAGTGAAGGATTAGAGGGCAGTGGAAGCGATTCAGATAGGGAAGATGCTGTGAGAGGCGGGTGGGACCTGATATTCAGCTGGGAATGAGTAAAACAGTAAATAAACACAAGACATATATATACTCTATTAGCCACAACACAACCAGGCTTATATTTAATATGCCACAAATTAATCGCGCATAACAAACACCTCCCCCCTCCCGTCCATATAACCCGCCAATACAACTCAAACACCCGCACAACACACTCAATCCCACAGCCCAAAGTACCGTTCACCTCCCCAGAGTTCATACAGCACATATATTTCCCCAAAGTTACGTACGTGACATGCACATAGCGGCACACACGTACGGGCAAGCGATCAAATGTTTGGAAGCCGCAGCTCATGCGTACTCACGGTATCGCGTCTGCATATTCAACTCAAAGTCCTCCTGGTAAGAGTCTCTGTTGTCCCAGTTCTCCACAGGCCAATGGTAAAGCTTGACTGTCATCTTTCGGGAATGTAAACAATGAAACACCGGCTACGTGTTTGTGTTGCTGCAGCCAGCCGCTAATACACCGCTTCCCACCTACAGCTTTCTTCTTTGCAGTCTCCATTGTTCATTAAACAAATTGCAAAAGATTCACCAACACAGATGTCCAGAATACTGTGGAATTTTGAGATGAAAACAGACGACTTAATAGCTGGCCACAATGGTGTCCCAAAATGTCCTCCACAATCCGTGACGTCACGCGCAGGCGTCATCAAACCGAGACGTTTTCAGCAGGATATTTTGCGGGAAATTTAAAATTGCACTTTACTAATCCGTATTGGCATGTGTTGCAATGTTAAGATTTCATCATTGATATGTAAACTATCAGACTGCGTGGTCGCTAGTAGTGGCTTTCAGTAGGTCTTTAAGTACGATAAGCTCTCTTTTGAAGTACCGGTAAGTGTTTTAGGACATACAGATGAATAAATAAATATGATCAGGTTTTCAATATTATTTCAATTAACAGGGTCACGACCTTATTTGTGTCCCAGTCGGAGAGCATGACCGAGAATAATTGACAGCCACTGTGCTAACATGATGATTTAATAACATCCAGCTTCCATATTAGCAAATAATGCATTTGATTCAGGCGGAACGACTCCTTAAAGGCCTACTGAAAGCCACTACTAGCGACCACGCAGTCTGAGAGTTTATATATCAATGATGAAATCTTAACATTGCAACACATGCCAATACGGCCGGGTTAACTTATAAAGTGACATTTTAAACTTCCCAGGAAACTTCCGCTTGAAAACGTCACGGTATGATGACGTATGCGCGTGACGTCACGAGGGCAAGGGAAGTGTTTGGACCCAATTCAAATTCCTCTGTTTTCTTCGACAAAATTCCACAGTATTCTGGACATCTGTGTTGGTGAATCTTTTGCAATTTGTTTAATGGACAATGGAGACTGCAAAGAAGAAAGTTGTAGGTGGGATCGGTGTATTAGCGGCTGGCTGCAGCAACACCAACACCAGGAGGTTGTGTTGTGTTTTGAGCAGGATAGCAGACGCACTACAGTGAGTAAGCCCGCCGCCGCATCTAAGTTAGCTTCTGTTTTTTTAGCTTCGCCAAGCTGAATATTATTAATCGTGTATTTACATGTTCATGGTTTAATAGTATTTTTGATCTTCTGTCTATCCATCCAGTCAGGGTTTTTTTAAAATTTAGTTTCTATCTGCATTTGAGACTGCTATGCTATCACGTTGGCTACGTAGCTAGGCTAGCTTCTATTTTTTTTTAGCTTCGCCAAGCTGAATATTATTAATCGTGTATTTACATGTTCATGGTTTAATAGTATTTTTGATCTTCTGTCTATCCATCTAGTCAGGGTTTTTTTTAATTTAGTTTCTATCTGCATTTGAGACTGATGCTATCACGTTGGCTACGTAGCTAGGTTAGCTTCTATTTTTTTAGCTTCGCAAAGCTGAATATTATTAATCGTGTATTTACATGTTCATGGTTTAATAGTATTTTTGATCTTCTGTCTATCCATCTAGTCAGGGTTTTTTTTAATTTAGTTTCTATCTGCATTTGAGACTGATGCTATCACGTTGGCTACGTTGCTAGGTTAGCTTCTATTTTTTTTTAGCTTCGCCAAGCTGAGTATTATTAATCGTGTCTTCACATGTTCATGGTTTAATAGTATTTTTGATCTTCTGTCTATCCATCCAGTCAGGTTTTTTTTAAATTTAGTTTATATCTGCATTTGAGACTGCTATGCTATCACGTTGGCTACGTAGCTAGGTTAGGTTCTATTTTTTTTTAGCTTCGAAAAGCTGAATATTATTAATCGTGTATTTACATGTTCATGGTTTAATAGTATTTTTGATCTTCTGTCTATCCATCCAGTCAGGTTTTTTTAAAAATTTAGTTTCTATCTGCATTTGAGACTGCTATGCTATCACGTTGGCTACGTAGCTAGGTTAGCTCCTGTTTTTTTTTTAGCTTCGCCAAGCTGAATATTATTAATCGTGTATTTACATGTTCATGGTTTAATAGTATTTTTGATCTTCTGTCTATCCATTCAGTCAGGGTTTTTTAAAATTTAGTTTCTATCTGCATTTGAGACTGCTATGCTATCACGTTGGCTACGTAGCTAGGTTAGCTTCTATTTTTTTTTTAGCTTCGCCAAGCTGAATATTATTAATCGTGTCTTCACATGTTCATGGTTTAATAGTATTTTTGATCTTCTGTCCATCCATCCAGTCAGGTTTTTTTTAAATTTAGTTTCTATCTGCATTTGAGACTGCTATGCTATCACGTTGGCTACGTAGCTAGGTTAGCTTCTATTTTTTTAGCTTCGCCAAGCTGAATATTATTAATCGTGTATTTACATGTTCATGGTTTAATAGTATTTTTGATCTTCTGTCTATCCATCCAGTCAGGTTTTTTTTAAATTTAGTTTCTATCTGCATTTGAGACTGATGCTATCACGTTGGCTACGTAGCTAGGTTAGCTTCTATTTTTTTTAGCTTCGCCAAGCTGAATATTATTAATCGTGTCTTTACATGTTCATGGTTTAATAGTATTTTTGATCTTCTGTCTATCCATCTAGTCAGGTTTTTTTATTTATTTAGTTTCTATCTGCATTTGAGACTGATGCTATCATGTTGGCTACGTAGCTAGGTTAGCTTCTATTTTTTATCTTCACCAAGCTGAATATTATTAATCGTGTATTTACATGTTCATGGTTTAATAGTATTTTTGATCTTCTGTCTATCCATCCAGTCAGGGTTTTTTTAAATTTAGTTTCTATCTGCATTTGAGACTGCTATGCTATCACGTTGGCTACGTAGCTAGGTTAGCTTCTTTTTTTTTTTTTTAGCTTCGCCAAGCTGAATATTACTAATCGTGTCTTCACATGTTCATGGTTTAATAGTATTTTTGATCTTCTGTCCATCCATCCAGTCAGGTTTTTTTTTATTTAGTTTCTATCTGCATTTGAGACTGCTATGCTATCACGTTGGCTACGTAGCTAGGTTAGCTTCTATTTTTTTTAGCTTCCCCAAGCTGAATATTATTAATCGTGTATTTACATGTTCATGGTTTAATAGTATTTTTGATCTTCTGTCTATCCATCCAGTCAGGTTTTTTTAAAATGTAGTTTCTATCTGCATTTGAGACTGATGCTATCACGTTGGCTACATACCTAGGTTAGCTTCTATTTTTTTTAGCTTCGCCAAGCTGAATATTATTAATCGTGTATTTCCATGTTCATGGTTTAATAGTATTTTTGATCTTCTGTCTATCCATCTAGTCAGGGTTTTTTAAAATTTAGTTTCTATCTGCATTTGAGACTGATGCTATCACGTTGGCTACGTAGCTAGGTTAGCTTCTATTTTTTTTAGCTTCGCCAAGCTGAATATTATTAATCGTGTATTTACATGTTCATGATTTAATAGTATTTTTGATCTTCTGTCTATCCATCCAGTCAGGGTTTTTTTAAATTTAGTTTCTATCCGCATTTGAGACTGCTATGCTATCACGTGGGCTACGTAGCTAGGTTAGCTTCTATTTTTTTTAGCTTTGAAAAGCTGAATATCATTAATCGTGTATTTACATGTTCAGTCACTGTGAATGTCCATTTCGCGTTCTCGACTCTCATTTTCAAGAGGATATAGTATCCGAGGTGGTTTAAAATACAAATCCGTGATCCACAATAGAAAAAGGAGAGAGTGTGGAATCC
This sequence comes from Entelurus aequoreus, assembly GCF_033978785.1. NCBI lineage: Eukaryota > Metazoa > Chordata > Actinopteri > Syngnathiformes > Syngnathidae > Entelurus > Entelurus aequoreus. The sequence continues at coordinate 81,535,481 of NC_084736.1, forward strand.
AATGAGCCAGCTTGTACCTAAGTTACGGTCAGAGCGAAAAAAGATACGTCCATCACTGCCTCTCAAGTTCTTTACTCTAACGTTCCTCATCCACGAATCTTTCATCCTCGCTCAAATTAATGGGGTAATCGTCGCTTTCTCGGTCCGAATCTCTCTCGCTCCATTGTAAACAACGGGGAATTGTGAGGAATACTAGCTCCTGTGACGTCACGCTACTTCCGGTACGGGCAAGGCTTTTTTTTTTATCAGCGAGCAAAAGTTGCGAACTTTATCATCGATTTTCTCTACTAAATCCTTTCAGCAAAAATATGGCAATATCGCGAAATGATCAAGTATGACACATAGAATGGATCTGCTATCCCCGTTTAAATAAAACAAATTCATTTCAGTAGGCCTTTAATATGAAGCAGCTTACAACTGAACTATTCAACCCGGCCGTTCTGCCTTCATTCCAAAGTCCGTGTTTTTGCCTGTGTGGGTTGTTTAGGTGACCCGAGGGAGGGTATTTCTTCAAACAAGAGGGCTATAATTCATTACAGGTGTGTGGGGATGGCGGGGGACCCCGGGGCCCTAAGCGGAGGCATATGTGTGGCCGGGCCAGGGAGTTAAGTAACAGACCTTAGTAGGAGACCTTGTGTTTATGAATTCTTATGTTGTGGTCTGTGGGAATGACACAGACGTACAAACCCCCCCAATACCAGACAGGTAACGCACAACACCTGAGAGCCAGGGGGGTACTTGTGATAAAGACTGGGCTGGAGTATAAGAGAGACATTTGAGACCGTGATTTGTGTTGGGGAGGAAAGTACTTGGATTCAAATACACTTTATTGCCAAAAGACTCCCATATGAACTTGAAGTGCCATCCCATTCCTAACCCATAGGGTTCAATATGATGTGGCTCCACCTTTTGCAGCTATTACAGCTCCAACTCTTCTGGGAAGGCTGTCCACAAGGTTGCGGAGTGTGTTCATGGGAATTTTCCACCATTCTTCCAAAAGCGCATTGGTGAGGTCACACACTGATGTGGGTGGAGAAGGCCTGGCTCTCAGCGTCCGTTCTGATTCATCCCAAAGGTGTTCTATCGGGTTCAGGTCAGGACTCTGTGCAGGCCAGTCAAGTTCATCCACACCAGACTCTGTCTTCCATGTCTTTATGGACCTTGCTTTGTGCAATGGTGCACAGTCATGTTGGAAGAGGAAGGGGCCCCGCTCCAAACTACCGGGACAACACTAATCCTTACAAACACACACCATAATAATACATAACAATGCACATAGTTGAAGCACAGCACTTCTGACAACATTAGCCAAAATGCTTCGACAATCCATTGACTGATTGATTGAAACTTGTATTAGTAGATTGCACAGTACAGTACATATTCCGTACAACTGACCACTAAATGGTAACACCCGAATATACGATTTTTGAGCACAGTGTAAAATGTTCTATATTCTCAATGAAACATCAACGTTTTGGTCTTACTTGTACTTTCTCGTGTCATTTACTAAACAGGCGTCAACCAGCAGTTCACACGTGTTACTTATGTGTGACTGCCATCTGCTGGTTGAATTTAAGATTCGTACAACCAGAGTAAGCACAACCAGAATTAAAGCTGCAAGCAGCGATGGACGGGACCGACTTTGAGGGCTCATAAAATCCAAACCGTAGCAGTAATTAAAACTCTTTCGTCAACTTTTAATCAGAAGGGTTCAATCTCTCTCCTGTGCTAGTTTGAAGCCGACACGACAAACGCGCTCAGAGGAGATAATGTTTGAAAAAAGGTAACTGTTTTTACTAAACTTTTGTTTTGAAAGGGGAATTGCAAACTTCCTGTTGATTTTTGCTGGGGGTTGTCAACATATGAAATGTAGGTCTAAGTGAGACCTACATAGAGGTTTCTTGTCTCTACGACATTCCTACTGGAAGTTACAGGCAGTTTTGTCTGTTTTCTTCATAGAAGCAGTTTTGTCTGTGTTTTATTCCTAGGGGGCGCTAGAGCGCAATTTTGAGTTTTGGGGTTTGGTTTTTTATTAGATCGCAATTTTCGCCATTTCTGATGTGTGTGTCCAGTTTGGTGAGTTTTGAAGCATGTTAAGGGGGTCAAATTACAGCTCAAAGAGGCAAAGGTGACGGTTTTTACAAAACTTTTGTTTTGAAGGGGGAATTGCAAACTTCCTGTTGATTTTTGCTGAAAAGATGTCAGTGTATGAAATCTAGGTCTAAGTGAGACCTACATAGAGGTTTTTGTTTCATGTCTCTATGACATTCCTACTGGAAGTTACAGGCAGTTGTGTCTGTGTTGTCTTCCTAGGAGCAGTTTTGTCTGTGTTTTATTCCTAGGGGGCGCTAGAGCGCAATTTTGAGTTTTGGGGTTTGGTTTTTTTATTAGATCACAATTTTCGCCATTCCTGATGTGTGTGTCCAGTTTGGTGAGTTTTGAAGCATGTTAAGGGGGTCAAATTACAGCTCAAAGAGGCAAATGTGACGGTTTTTACAAAACTTTTGTTTTGAAGGGGGAATTGCAAACTTCCTGTTGATTTTTGCTGAAGGATGTCAGTGTATGAAATCTAGGTCTAAGTGAGACCTACATAGAGGTTTTTGTTTCATGTCTCTATGACATTCCTACTGGAAGTTACAGGCAGTTTTGTCTGTGTTTTCTTCCTAGGAGCAGTTTTGTCTGTGTTTTCTTCCTAGGGGGCGCTAGAGCGCAAATTTGAGTTTTGGGGTTTGGTTTTTTGATTAAATCGCAATTTTCGCCAGTCCTGATGTGTGTGTCAAATTTGGTGAGTTTTGAAGCATGTTAAGGGGGTCAAATTACAGCTCAAAGAGGCGGCGGTATAATAATAAAACCTTACAATTACAAGAGGGTCCTCTGTCCTAAAGGGACATTTGGTCCCTAATTAATACATGTTTAAGGTGCATCGGGTTGACTTTGGAGAAAGAATTCTAAGTGCCTTATTGTCGGTAAATACAGTCATTTCTTTTGCAGGTATACTTTGACTGTGGTGCCAAGGTGGATGTGGTGGATGCCCAAGGACTGATTCTCTCCCCTGGCTTCCCCTACAACTACTCTTCCGGGACCCACTGTGTTTGGCAGTTCTTCGTACCTGTCGATTATCAGCTCATACTGGAGATATTTGACTTTGACGTGTTTGAAAGCCACGAGTCCACTGCACAGTACTCCGTCATTTCTAATTACGAAGGGGACAACGGAGAAGACGAGCTGACGTTCACGCCTTACGGGTTCGCATTGGGTGGAGCTTCAGCGGCAGAAAGAGACGCGGTGGCTCAGGGGGAGGCCAGAAATATCCAGAAGTCCTCTCGGGACAGTGAGACGGAGCAGGCGGTGGTCCAAGAACGGTCCACAAAAAATATTCAGAAGTCCTCTCAGGACAGTGAGACGGAGCAGGCGGTGGTCCAAGAACGGTCCACAAAAAATATCCAGAAGTCCTCTCAGGACAGTGAGACGGAGCAGGCGGTGGTCCAAGAACGGTCCACAAAAATAGCCAAAGTCTCAAACGCCGCCAAAAGATCTATAGGTGGTTCTTCCGGCCTTATATCGCCTCCACCCGCCTCGCTCCTCCTTCCTGGAGCGGCGTCCTATGAAGATAGGGCCTTCAACACGGCTTCCTCCCCTCGACTTAAGGCAGAGCTCGACCCTAGTTCCAAACCAAGCATGTCCATGGCGGATACCACCGTTGCTTCGCTACTATCCACCGACACTCTTGCTGTGAGCCCTGAAACCCAGCAGTCGGTGCTGGACGCCTGCCCCCATGATGTCCTCTATATCTCAGACCTCATCACCTTCTCCTCGAGATTCTGTGGGTCCAACCGACCGCCCAGCAGCCAGCTGGTTTTTGGCTCGAGCCAGGAGATGGTGGAGGTGATCATGGAGCTTATCACTACCACTCATTGGGGCCGGGGCTTTGCCCTCCTCTTCCACTACAACAACGTTACCAAACCAGCGGGGGAACGGCGAAGCTTTACGTCCGCATCCACCAGGGCGGACTCTCTGCTGGCCGCTGTGAGTGGAGCTGCCTTCTTCGCTTTGATACTCACTACTGTCGTCTGTGTTGTGTTCAGGTAAAAGCACTTTTCCAAACAAAATTCATTCTTACACTTTTATGGACATTGAATTCTTTAGGTACAGTCCTGGTCAAAGGTTGACATACCCTTGTAAAGAACATCATGTCATGGCTGTCTTGAGTTTCCAATCATTTCTACAAGTCTTATTTTTTTGTGATAGAGTGATTGGAGCACATACTTGTTGGTCACAAAAAAACATTCATGTAGTTTGGTTCTTTTGGTAGCCATCCACAAGCTTCTGGTGGAATTTTTGACCACTCCTCTTGACAAAATTGGTGCAGTTCAGTTAATTTGTTTTGTTTTCTGACATGGACTTGTTTCTTCAGCATTGTCCACATGTTTAAGTCGGGACTTTGGGAAGGCCATTCTGAAACTTTAATTCTAGCCTGATTTAGCCATGCCTTTACCACTTTTGACATGTGTCAGGTTCAAACACTGATGACATCTATTAAACAAGATAAGAGGCAACGAATTAAATACAGACTGAATTCAATTTGGACTCAATATTGAGGAGAGTCTTCTGTACACTGTACCCTTGGACAGTATCTCAGCACGCTCTGCCGAAATATTGCACGCCTACTTCTTTTATTTTGGACCCTCCTCGACCACATGGCCACCACTGCTTCCAAAGGACAAATGTTCGTAAAATAGTTCAAAAAGAGTTCCATAAAATAGTTCAAACACAGTTTGTAAAATACTTCAAAAAGGGGTCCATAAAATAGTTCAAAAAGAGTTTGTGAAATAATTCAAAAAGAGGTCGTCTGGAAATTGGGCAGATCCTGCTATTTCTCCGCTTTAAAGTCCTTGGGTTAGAACGATATCTTTCTGTTGATTACCATACATGAGAGAAAACAGAAAACCTTTCATGTGGCTTTCCCCTTTACACAGTGGAGTTTTACGAGTCTTCTTCTTGGTAGGTTTCAAAGACAGCTTTTGTATTCTCACCACACCCTCAATGTAACACAAAGTTTTTGTGATAATTTAGAAACAATTATTCTATCATTGTGTGTTTGGGGTCATTGCGCCCAAGACCCAACCTCCTGATAATTTTAGGTTGTCCTTAAGGATTTGGAGGTAATCCTCCTTTTTCATTGTCCCATTTACTCTCTGTAAAGCACCAGTTCCGTTGGTGGCGAAACAGGCCCAGAGCATAATACTACCACCACCATGCTTTACGGTAGACATGGTGTTCCTGGGATTAAAGGCCTCACCTTTTCTCCTCCAAACATATTGTTGGGTATTGTGGCCAAAAAGCTCCATTTGTGTTTCATCTGACATCACATGGACAAAAATAAGACCTTCTGGTGGAAAGTTCAACCAGAAGCTTGCCAGAAGCTTGTGGTGACTACCAAAAGTGCCCACCAAATTTTTGAAAATTTTTTAGCTGCACCGGACTAAAAAACGCAGATTTATACCAGTACGAAATATTTTGTAAATGTTTATTTACATACCTTAAATGTTGCCAAACAGTGCCTGTCACACGGTAGTAAAACGGCTGCTCAAACAAAACAGAAGTCATGGTCATGGCCCCACTAGCTGCCAAAGCTAGCTCTCCAATCAGCTAAAAGCACTCAATAAATCCACGGTGACATTTTAGTGAATTTACAAAACTGAAACATTACAAAAAGGTTTGACGATATTAGCTTGATTACATTGCGATAGCACGTACCAATGTGCATGAAAACACTCCTGCAGATATCACACTAGGGACAGTTTGGTAATTATGAATTGTTTTAGCTATATTGTAAAACGTACAAATGTTGCTTGGAGTGATGATTAAAGAATACTTTCAAGCAGAAACATTATGGACGGTTATACTTCCGGTTCAAGGCACAATACAAGAAATACATTTTCAACCCGCAGCACAAGCAGTGCGGGAACTTGTCCAAAAGATGGCGCCAGATCTCAAAACAATACCACACATTTTCAGTGTCTGTCTGTGTTTTATAAAAAAAAAAAAATTGTTGAATACAAAACATTATGGGTGTTAGCGAAGAAAAAGCCATAAATTAGCCTCACTGTTTTATAAGCCGCAGTGTACAAAGCGTAGGAAAAAAGCAAGGGCTTATTGTTTGGAAAACACGGTACTTAGGACGCCACCATAAGTATGTTTTATTTATTCATTAGGTGGATTCATAGTAAAATATCCTGCTTTAAAATTCTAGCATCGGGCTGAAAGCATAAATACCTGTTCAGTCCATCCATCCATTTGCTACCGCTTGTCCCTTTCGGTGTGGTGTACACTGCCTTCCGCCCGTGTGCAGCTGAGGAAAAAAAGTGTATTTTTTAAATTTTTTTTAGAAGAAGAAGTCATACCTTTTTTATTTATTTCCGGATTGAGGACGGGCTGGTCTAACAGTAAATCCTGCACATTCACAGGCGTGAACGTGTCCAAAAGATGGCGCCAGATCTCAAAACAATAACACACATTTTCAGTGTCTCTGTCTGTGTTTTATAAAAAAAAACATTTGTTGAATACAAAACATTATGGGCGTTAGCGAAGAAAAATCCATAAATAATAATAATAATAATAATACATTTTATTTGTAAAAAGCACTTTACATTGAGTAAACAACCTCAAAGTGCTACAGTGTATAAAAAAAATTAAATAAAAAAATAATAAAAAATAAATAAAAATAAAAACTAGAACAGCCAAATAGCTAGAACTAGTATGTATACATCTAAAAAAAAAGGCTTTTTTTTAAAATGAAGGGTTTTTAAGCCTTTTTTAAAACCATCCACAGTCTGTGGTGCCCTCAGGTGGTCAGGGAGAGCGTTCCACAGACTTGGAGCGGCGGAGCAGAAAGCCAGGTCTCCCATTGTTCGTAGCTTTGTCCTCAGAGGTTGGAGGAGGTTAGCCTCACCGTTTTATAAGCCGCAGTATATAAAGCGTAGGAAAAAAAGGAGTGGCTTATTGTTTGGAAAACACGGTACTTCTGACGCCATAAGTATGTTTTATTTATTCATTAGGTGGATTCATAGTAAAATATCCTGCTTTAAAATGCTAGTATCAGGCTGAAAGCATAAATAACTGTTCAGTCCATCCATCCATTTTCTACCGCTTGTCCCTTTCGGTGTGGTGTACCTTGCAAACATTTTTTTTTTTTTAGAAGAAGTCATACCTTTTTATTTATTTCCGGATTGAGGACGGGCTGGTCTAACTGTAAATCCTGCACATTCACAGGCGTGAACATGTCCAAAAGATGGCGCCAGATCTCAAAACAATAACACACATTTTCAGTGTCTTTGTCTGTGTTTTATAAAAAAAAACATTTGTTTAATACAAAACATTATGGGCGTTTCCGAAGAAAAATCCATAAATTAGCCTCACCGTCTTATAAGCCGCAGTGTGTAAAGCGTTGGCAAAAAGCAAGGGCTTATTGTTTGGGAAAACACGGTACTTCTGACGCCACCATAAGTATGTTTTATTTATTCATTAAGTGGATTCATAGTAAAATATCCTGCTTTAAAATGCTAGCATCAGGCTGAAAGCATAATTAACTGTTCAGTCCATCCATTCATTTTCTACCGCTTGTCCCTTTCGGTGTGGTGTACCTTGCAAAATGTTTTTTTTTTTTAGAAGAAGTCATACCTTTTTATTTATTTCCAGATTGAGGACGGGCTGGTCCAACAGTAAATCCTGCACATTCACAGGCGTGAACGTGTCCAAAAGATGGCGCCAGATCTCAAAACAATAACACACATTTTCAGTGTCTCTGTCTGTGTTTTATAAAAAAAACATTTGTTGAATACGCGTTAGCGAAGAAAAATCCTTAAATTAGCCTCACCGTCTTATAAGCCGCAGTGTATAAAGCGTTGGAAAAAAGCAAGGGCTTATTGTTTGGGAAAACACGGTACTTCTGACGCCACCATAAGTATGTTTTATTTATTCATTAGGTGGATTCATTGTAAAATATCCTGCTTTAAAATGCTAGCATCAGGCTGAAAGCATAATTAACTGTTCAGTCCATCCATTCATTTTCTACCGCTTGTCCCTTTCGGTGTGGTGCACCCTGCAAAAATATTTTTTTTTACAAGAAGTCATACCTTTTTATTTATTTTTGTATTGAGGACGGGCTGGTCTAACAGTAAATCCTGCACATTCGCAGGCACCAATTTGTTATGTTGACTCAGCTGGACGCCTTCGGTTCGTGATGTGGTGACCTTTGATGATTAGTCGGGTTTGGCAGCAACTGTGCGGCTCCCTTGATGTGGTGGTGCATTCTCAGCGTAGTCACTGGGGCGTTGAAGGTGCAGCACCTGGCCTCCATTTCAGCACAGAAGAAAACAGAGGCTGCGTGAAAGTGAAAGCGGGAGGAAAAAAGGCATTGTTGTCGGACTGTCAAGGCGTGTAATTAACTTCCTTGTTCATTCTAGTGGACAATGAGCACAAAAACTGAGAGAGTTTATAGGTTTGTGATAAAAATGTGTTCAAACAAGGTGACTCATCCATGTGCAGGAATGTATAGAACACGGGTGGGCAATTAATTTCTACCGGGGGCCGCATGAGCAACCCGAGCACTGCTGGAGGGCCACACCGACAATATTTCAATTAAATTTTGCTCAAATTATTTTTGATATACCGTAAGATAAATAATAATAATAACTAAAGCTGCAAGCAGCGATGGACGGGACCGACTTTTAGGGCTCATAAAATCCAAACCGGAGCAGTAATTAAAACTCTTTCGTCAACTTTTAATCAGAAGGGTTCAATCTCTCTCCTGTGCTAGTTTGAAGCCGACACAACAAACGCGCTCAGAGGAGATAATGTTTGAAAAAAAGGTGACCGGTTTTTACAAAACTTCTGTTTTGAAGGGGGAATTGCAAACTTCCTGTCGATTTTTGCTGGGGGTTGTCAATATATGAAATGTAGGTCTAAGTGAGACCTACATAGAGGTTTTTGTTTCATGTCTCTACGACATTCCTACTGGAAGTTACAGGCAGTTTTGTCTGTGTTTTCTTCCTAGGAGTAGTTTTGTCTGTGTTTTCTTCCTAGGGGGCGCTAGAGCGCAATTTTTATTTATTTTTATTTTTTATGTCCTGCCCAGCTTCTCGGGCAAATCATATAGCAGATGTAGATGCCCATATCGGCTGTTCAGATTTACTTTACAAAAGAGAAGTTCTCTTGTTGCCTTACTTGTATTGTATTGTATTAAATGTATTTATATTATCATTTGGTGCAGCCGGGCCGGAGCAGGAGGGGATAGAAAGAGAGAAAAAGGAAGACAGAGGGGGGAATTGTGGGGACAAGAGGGGGATTAGACAGAGAGCGCAATTTTAAGTTTTGGGGTTGAGGTTTTTTATTAGATCGCAATTTTTGCCAGTCCTGATTTGGTGAGTTTTGAAGCATGTTAAAGGGGTCAAATTATAGCTCAAAGAGGCAAAAGTGACTGTTTTTACAAAACTTTTGTTTTGAAGGGGGAATTGCAAACTTCCTGTTGATTTTTGCTGAAGGATGTCAGTGTATGAAGTCTAGGTCTAAGTGAGACCTACATAGGGGTTTTTGTTTCATGTCTCTCCGACATTCCTAGTGGGAGTTACAGGCAGTTTTGTCTGTTTTCTTCCTAGGGGGCGCTAGAGCGCAATTTTAAGTTTTGGGGTTGGGTTTTTTATTAGATCGCAATTTTTGCCAGTCCTGATGTGTGTGTCCAGTTTGGTGAGTTTTGAAGCATGTTAAGGGGGTCAAGTTATAGCTCAAAGAGGCAAAAGTGACTGTTTTTACAAAACTTTTGTTTTGAAGGGGGAATTGCAAACTTCCTGTTGATTTTTGCTGAAGGATGTCCGTGTATGAATTCTAGGTCTAAGTGAGACCTACATAGAGGTTTTTGTTTCATGTCTCTCCGACATTCCTAGTGGGAGTTACAGGCAGTTTTGTCTGTGTTTTCTTCCTAGGGGGCGCTAGAGCGCAATTTTAAGTTTTGGGGTTGGGTTTTTTATTAGATCGCAATTTTTGCCAGTCCTGATGTGTGTGTCCAGTTTGGTGAGTTTTGAAGCATGTTAAAGGGGTCAAATTATAGCTCAAAGAGGCAAAAGTGACTGTTTTTACAAAACTTTTGTTTTGAAGGGGGAATTGCAAGCTTCCTGTTGATTTTATGCTGAAGGATGTCAGTGTATGAAATCTAGGAATACTTGCCAACCCTCCCGTTTTTAGCGGGAGAATCCCGATATTCAGCGCCTCTCCCGACAACCTCCCGGCAGAGATTTTCTCCCGACAAACTCCCGGTATTCAGCCGGAGCTGGAGGCCACGCCCCCTCCAGCTCAATGCGGACCTGAGACTGAGTGGGGACAGCCTGTTCTCACGTCCGCTTGCCCACAAAATAAACAGCTTGCCTGCCCAAAGACGTCATAACATCTAGGGCTTTTAAAGAGTGCACAACTGCGCACACAACAAGGAGACAAAGCAGAAGAACGAGGAAATCACAGACATGGCGGCCGAAATGATATACTCATCATGAACGGAGAAGTTAAACAGGACAATACTGCCATCTAATGGATAGCCACTGGAACACTGAAATTCAAGTTTGTTTTTTTTTCCTATGTAAATTAAATAAATAAATAAATATATATATATGTTGGTGAATTCTAGCTGTAAAAAACCACACCCCCAACCACGCCCCCCGCCCCCAAACACCACCTCCCGATGTTGGAGGTCTCAAGGTTGGCAAGTATGAATCTAGGTCTAAGTGAGACCTACATAGAGGTTTTTGTTTCATGTCTCTCCGACATTCCTAGTGGGAGTTACAGGCAGTTTTGTCTGTGTTTTCTTCCTAGGGGGCGCTAGAGCGCAATTTTGAGTTTTGGGACTAGGTTTTTTGATTAGATCGCAATTTTCGCCAGTCCTGATGTGTGTGTCAAATATGGTGAGTTTGGAAGCATGTTAAGGGGGTCAAATTACAGCTCAAAGAGGCAGTGGTATAATTAAGAATAATAATAATAAACCCTTACAATTACAATAGGGTCCTCGGTCCCAAAGGGACATTGCGGTCCCTAATAATAATAATAATAATTTCATTTAACCTAACTTAACTTTATACAAAAGCAGATTTCCTTTGATGGTTTTATTTTTAACACTGTCTTACACAACACTTCCTGATGTATAATACAATGCAAAAATGTCAATTTCTGTCACTTTATCCTGCATCCTCTTTAAAAGTCCAACATTTTTCCCCGTCAGATTTGGACAACCATCTGCCAGCTTGTCCCATTTCAGTCCTAACATGTCCAAACACGCATTTACCTATGTGAACAAGTCATTACCTGTGGTTGTCTCTTTAATTGACTGCATGGCTGCCAGCTCCTCCGTGATTTGAAAGTCTGCAGTTATCCCACGTAAGAAGATGAGCAGCTGGGCGGTGTCACCTACATCGTAGCTCTCATCCAAAGCCAGCGAAAAACAGTCAAAGTCGGCCGTTCTGTTCTTCAGCTGAAGCTCCCAAGTTTCCAGCGATGGTCTCCACCCGCCTCGTTACAGTGCGTCGGGAGAGTGACACGTTCTCAAATGCGGCCCCTCTTCTACGGGCATATCAGCGCAACAGAGTCCAATAAGCAACTCAAGTTTACATTTGAAGACATTAAGACTTTGGGCAAATAAATAAAGCAACAGAAGTTACAGCTTGACCAGGGGTGGGCAATTAATTTTAACCGGGGGCCGCATGAGCAACCTGAGCACTGCTGGATGGCCACACCGACAATATTTCAATTAAATTTTGCTCAAATTATTTTTGATATACCGTAAGATAAATAATAATAATAATAATAATGTCATATAACCTAACTTAACTTTATACAAAAGCAGATTGCCTTTGATGGTTTTATTTTTAACACTGTCTTACACAACACTTCCTGATGTATAATACAATGCAAAAATGTCCATTTCTGTCACTTTACCCTGCATCCTCTTTAAAAGTCCAACATTTTTCCCCGTCAGCTTTGGACAACCATCTGCCAGCTTGTCCCATGTCAGTCCTAACATGTCCAAACAAGCATTTACCTATGTGAACAAGTCATTACCTGTGATTGTCTCTTTAATTGACTGCATGGCTGCCAGCTCCTCCGTGATTTGAAAGTCTGCAGTTATCCCACGTAAGAAAATGAGCGGCTGGGCGGTGTCTCCTACATCGTAGCTCTCATCCAAAGCCAGCGAAAAACAGTCAAAGTCGGCCGTTCTGTTCTTCAGCTGAAGCTCCCAAGTTTCCAGCGATGGTCTCAACTAGGGTTGGGTATCGAGTATCGAGTATTGATTGGAACCGGGACTAACTTTCCGATTCTCCCGGAATCGTTCAAAAGTTTAAATTTCGATTCCTAGTTTCGATACCCAGTCCGACGACCGGAAAAAAAGAATAAGTCCGCCGACCGGAAGAAGAAGCCGCTGAACACCAACGAAGAAGCGCCGACCGCCGGAAGTGTTAGCATAGCCGAGCCTATGTAGCCGAGCGAGTCAGTCAAGCATGGATAGCGGGCGTCGGCGGTCGAAAGTGTGGCTTTATTTTACTAAAAAAAATGAAATATCGGCGAAATGTAACACGTGCGACAGGACTGTTTCG